>NC_142523.1:24081619-24089119 GCF_964205215.1 Stylophora pistillata
GTAACAACAACAACAACAACAACCTTTATTTATGTGTCAAATCTAAAATAGCAGTTATACAACCACTAACTGGGGACACTAAATACTACCTAAAAATTTAAGAAATTTAAAAATAAAACAATATATATGTACAATTTAAAATCTAACCTAAGTCTTACATAAAAGGCAGTTTTCACATTTACTATCAGTCAATTTAGAAACAAGGTCTATTCTACGTATGTTACATTTAAAAGATGATATGGATGTCAGTTCTCTTACATTTCTTGGTACAATTGCCCATATTTTGGGTCCCATATATCTAAGCGAATGTTTTCCAAAAGTGACAGTATTAAATCTAGGTATACCAAAATCATTATTACGCAGTGTGTACCTAAGTTGTGGAATTTGAAAAAGGCTACATATGTAATTAGGAGATAAATTGTTCTTTACCTTATACATAAGAATGGCTATATCCTGTAGTCTTCTGTTCTGCAGTGTACTTAGGTTAGCCATGTCTAATAATTTATCATAACTACTCCCCTTATCACAGTAAACTGCCCTAAGTGCCCTTTCTTGAATACGTTCCAATTTTCTAGTATCACTCGCCCTACAAAAATGCCAGACAAGATGGCTGTATGTTAAATACGGAAGAATGGCTGCCTTAAACAACTTCAGCTTGGTGTCTGTTGGTATCATATTCCTGAGCCTCATCATTAACTGGTAATCGCTGTGGTAACGATTTTCATTACAAAGTTTCTCTACAAGTTGTTAACTCTGAAATAAACACCTATTGCTTATGCTTTCTTCAAAAGGGATATAAAGCGAGAATGTAAGAGGCTTCTCATCAAAAGGCGTCGTTGATTCACCACAGGAAAGTTCCTGAGCAACAAAAACTTCAGTTGATGTAGCAACTTAACACTTCCTTTAGTTCCCGAGGACATCCGGTTATGGATCTATCTGTGATGTATTAATTCTTATCGACTTGATATCTAGTTTAAATGCTTCCATTGAAATAAAAAAAAAAAGAAGTCATACATTTAAGTATTACATTTATCTCTAAGATTTAAAACCACATATTCTATTAATCAAGGCTAGGGGAAAAAAATTTCAAGGTGATTTACATTACGATCTATAAGAAACATCTGCTTCTTAAAACTGTGAGCTTAGGTTGTGTATTTTAGAATAGAATGTAAAAGGCTTCTCTTCAAAAGGCGTCGTTGATATACAACAGGAAAGTTCCTCCGGTAATGGATCTGTCTGTGATATAGCAATTCTTATCTTTAAAATTACTATTTAGTTTAAAAGCTTCCATTGAAACAGACATAAGTCACCTGTCAAAGAATTTTAGTCAGTATGATAGTACATTTACCTTCAAGAATTAAGACCTTTTTATTGAACATGTCGAGACCGTTCTTTGCTGGAGATAATTTTTTTAATAGATTATTGAAGCTTACATTTCAGTCTAAAAACATCTGGTTCTTAAAACTATGAACTTGTGTCGTATATTTCAATAAAAGAGTCAAAACATATCCTTTTTCTCCTCAAAATTTCTGTGTTTCTGCGACAGCCCTCCAGTTCACACTTTGTTCCTTCAACGTTTTAGAGCATTATCGAGTTCTCGTTGATGAACGATGTCAGTTCTAACTCTGAAAAACTGGGAAACAAGTATAAAAGCCATGCTAAATACTTTCGATTTTCCCTTTCCTATGGACAACTTTAATTTGGTAGGGTGGCTGACAATGATAAAGCGATGTCAACCCTTTCTCATTTCATGGAAACTTTTCTTGGAAATGCTCGTCAAAGAAGATCTTCTCTCGACTAACAGTAAATTACTTGACAAGTATTGAAGTCGGGTAATTCAGCGGACTAGTGTCAAGATAAACTGTTTAAGGCGAGCGCTTTAACAAAATTGTACAACGTTAAGTTTTCTTGGTGAGTCTTCGTGATAGCTTTTTAGTTTCTGTTAGTTTGTTTAGCAAACAATTGTTCCATGGAAAGCGACGCACCTGTTAAGGAAAAGATGATTATGTAGATTAGTGCGCACAAGACGGCAACCTAAAATATACTTGTAAACTTTCTTTATTTCCTCAGCCTCTATAAAAGAAGGTTGCAAGGTTTTGGTTTCTCGGCTGGCTCATAACATTTAGATCGTAGGCTGTTAGTCGACAGAAAGAGGGAGCAATGAAGAAATTACTCTTTAACTTAAAGATCATCATAAACACCTTAACAGAGGAACTTGGAAATATGAAACAAAGTAAGAGTTGTACATGTGAGTCGAAGCAGTTGGTTCTAAAAACATTTTATGTATGCACTAATATGAATTCTTATGGCAACTACTTCTGAAAACCTTTTTGTGACAAAGAAAACAATCCAAAATAAGTCCTGGGATAAACTTAATCGAAAAGATAACGATTAGAGGATGTCAAATATACTTTGTGGTATCGTCGAGCACTAACGACGCGCCAAGGAACTGGGGAAATTGGTTTGTTATATCGAGGGTTCGTTATATCGAGGTACTGTGGCATATATTTTACTGCCACTTTAGCCGTGCTGAAACTGAAGTATCGTTCGTTATACCGAGGACTTCGTTGTATAGAGGTTTGTTAAATCGAGGTTCCACGTTATTCATTACTACCCGTGAAATAACGGGTTAATAAAAAAAAGCGTTTTCCGCTTTCCTTTGGAAAATTTCAAGTTCTTGGTGTAGAGGTTAGCCTTTTTCATTCCATGGAAACTGTTCTTGCCTTCTGAAACTTAATGAGCATAAAAGTCGTTCAGTTTATTGGACTTTTGTCGAGGAAACTGTTAGGATTTTGGCTTTGTCGGCTGGCTCCTAAAGTAGAGATCATAGGGTACTAGTTGGTTGATTAAAAATTCAGTCATTAGAAAAGGGAATATTATTTAAAAACGTGTCAAATTCGATAAGAAATTATGCTGTAACGTCAATCAATCGATAGTAAAAGTGGGCCATTTCGGCATAACACCGATTGTTAAATGAACTTGAAAGTCTCGTTATTTGAAATGTCTTTTAGTAGGAGGAAAATAGAAGGCTAATTTCCATCAATTCACCTCCAAATACTGATGATAAATACTTCTTGATAGTAATAAACAGGCGTCAAACTTTGTGCGCAAAGCTTCTCACAGAGTGACGGATGTTTGCAGCCTTGATTGTTACAATCAACATTTAAGTGTAGACAGGGCCAGATGGTTTTGTAAAACCTCTCTATAAACACAATTTTCATCCTTAAAACTTCTAGGAACACTCTTCGCTTGACCGGAGGAGGCAATTGAAAAGTTCAAAACATCTTTTAAGAAGAAATTCAATGGAAAAGTGGGTTTAGGTTCTCAGGTGGTTCCTTTCTATCCTCACGAT
Organism: Stylophora pistillata; assembly: GCF_964205215.1. Lineage (NCBI taxonomy): Eukaryota > Metazoa > Cnidaria > Anthozoa > Scleractinia > Pocilloporidae > Stylophora > Stylophora pistillata. The sequence goes on from NC_142523.1 coordinate 24,084,972, forward strand.
GGTTGTAAATGGATTTGTCATCTTCCTCGTCTGCAGTAAACGTCAGCTTCGCACGAAAACCAACACATTCATCGTGTCGTTGGCAATGGCTCATTTTTGTGTCGGGACGATTGCTGCTCCTTTACGTTCACTCTGCAACATAGTAAATGAGTGCATCTCAGATGGAAAAGCATTATTACTCTTGACTCACGTAAGAGTGTTTTTCATTTACGCGGCTGGATCAAACCTGTTTAGTTTAGTATTAGAACGCTATATCGCTGTGGTGAAGCCTTTGAAATACTTGACTTTTATGAAGCGCCGCCGAGTCATTCAGTGTGGTTCTTACATCATGGGGAATACCTTTTCTTTTCACTCTTACTGTATTTTTGATTAGATTCATTTCAGTCGATCGTTTCATGACCATCAGCGGCTATTTGTATTTGCTTTTCGAAGTATTCTTGTGCGTAATATTAATCTTTTGCCTTGCATCCATGTTTCATGTTGTTTACAAGAACTCTAGAGATTGCAGTTCAACGAAGCAACTGCAGCTTAACAAACGGGTTGCTAAAGTAAAAACTCAGAACACGTCAGCGGTAAAAGGGGTGGCTTTCGTAACGCGTGTGTTTCTTATATGTTACAGAATATTTATGCGTTGCAGTTTATTGCATTTAACTGGTCATTCATGTAAAGATATTTATTACAAAGTACCTCTACTAGTTATCAACTCTGGACTAAACCCTATAGCTTATGCTTTGTTCAAAAGGGACATAAAGCAAGAATGTAGAAGGTTTCTCTTCAGAAGACGCCGTTGGTTTACAACAGAACAGTCCTCATGCAAGAAAAAATCAGTTGATGCACAAACTTAACACTCAGCCTTAGACTCTGAAGACCTTCGGTGGTGGATCTCTTTGTGATGTACTAATTATTTCTTTATCGATATCTAGTTTAAGAGCTCTCATTGAAACAAATACAAGTCACCTGTATGAGAAATATACTGTTGATTTTACGTTAATCTCTAAGATTTAAGACCACATATTGAATATATCGAGGGCTTACTTTGCCAGAGAAAATTCTTTTTTTTAATATTTGAAGCTGATTTGTAGTATAGTCCGAGAAACATCTGACTCTTGACGCCATAGAGTTGACTTGCATAATTTAATAAAAGAGTAAAAGCATATCATATTCCTCCTCAATTGCAACTGTCTCTTCAACAGTGCGCCCAGTCCACAGTCTGGCCCCTTCAATGTTTTAGAGCATTATGTTCTTGTCGATAAATTACGTCAGACAGAACTTTGAAACCGCATGCGCGCTAGAAATTAAGAGCTGAGTTTTCCGAATTTTCATTTACGACAGTCGATTTGCATACGTGTAACCTCTCCAATATCCGTGTTATGCGGGGAGGTCACCTTTGATAGTTAATGTCGAAATTTGACCTTTGATAAAAACGTTTTTATTTTCCCTCTCCTTTGGGGAATTGCATTTGGTAGGGAAGGTGACGAGAATGTAACATTTCCAACCCTTTGAATTCCGTGGATACTTTTCTTGGAGATGCTCCTCAAAGAAGATCTTCGCTCGACTAGCCGTGAATTGCTTGATTAAAAAAAAAGTCGTGTAACTCGTCAGACTACTGTCAAGAGAAAATATTAAAGGCGAGCGCTTTCAGGAAATTTTACCGACAACGTTAAGTCATCATGATAACTGTTTGAGAAATGTTTCTGATTTCTCCTTGTGTGTTTAGCAAACAATTATTCCTCAAAAAGTGACGCACTTGACTCACAAGTCTTACACTTGATGACCATTAAGACGAATATCGAAAAACAAGTTGTTCAACTCTTACAGAACAAACTGTAGGTAACAGGAAAATGTTAAACCGAAATATATAGAAAATGAAATTTCGCAACAAGTCACCGATGAAAATTCCAAGCCAACAAGCAGCAAAATGAAAAGCAAACAAAAGTTTGTAAACATGCCGAGCTGCAAGAAGTAGGGAAAAACAGTCGACGATATCTCGTTTTCCGCCTGCATTTCCTTAGTGTTCTAGCGGCTTCCTGTGTGCCGTTACAACAGAACAGAGCTTTGAGGCTTCTTTATTTGTTAAAACGTCAATCGTGTGAAATAAAAGTGGCGATTTACGCTTCACACTGAACGATCTACAATTTTTAAATTATATTGTTGTGTGAAATATTTGTTCGTTTATTCGCATTTCACTTAGACTATCATACGTTGCTGATATTCTCAAGTAGGTCCCTGCTGTAGATTTCTTAGAGGTAAAACACAGATGATGAAGTAAAAAAATGTTCTGCTTTTGCCATGAATTTATGATTGGTCCATTTCCCTTGTAAATCTGATGTTTTAGAACATGTTCTTGTCAATAAATTACATCAGTCAGAACTTTGAAACCGCATGCTAGGAATTAAGAGCTGAATTTTCTGATTTTCGTTTACGACAATCGATTTGCATAGGTGTAGCTTCTCCAAGATCCTTATTATGCAAGGAAGTCACCTTTAACCGCCGCCCAGTTAGCCCAACGGATAGTGCGCTGGACTGTTGTGCGGGAGGTCGAGGGTTCGTGCCCCGGCCGGACCAACACTCAAGGTCTTAAAATAATTGAGAAGAATTTGCTACCTTTCTATAATATCAAGAAATGGTTAGATATACTAGTCTTCTCGGCAAGGGACGAATAAATTGAGGTCCCGTCTCCTGCAGGGTTGGGGTAGGAGAGGTTAATTTCCCACACACGAGATTACTGTGTGATGGATGTCCTCCCCTGGGGTGGGATGGGTGGGTTTATTGGGCCCGCAGTAATTGGCGCAAGCTGTTGCGGTGTCCCAGCCGGTTGGCGAAGCTAAATAAACTAAAACTAAACTAAACTAAACCTTTGATAGTTAACGTCGAAATTTCACCATTAATAAATTTTCCTTTTCCTTTTCCTTTGGAGAATTGCATTTGGTAGGGTAAGTGACAATGATATAACATTTCAAACCCTTTCCTTCCTTAGATACTTTTCTTCGAAATACTTTTCTTGGAAATGCCCTGCCGGTTGGCGAAGCTAAATAAACTAAAACTAAACTAAACTAAACCTTTGATGGTTAACGTCGAAATTTCACCATTAATAAATTTTCCTTTTCCTTTGGAGAATTGCATTTGGTAGGGTAGGTGACAATGATATAACATTTCAAACCCTTTCATTCCTTAGATACTTTACTTGGAAATGCTTCTCAAAGACGATCTTCGCTCGACTAACCATGAATCATTTGACAAGTAGAAAACTCGTTAATTCATCAGACTGTTGTCAAGACAAAATATCAAAGGCAAGCGCTTTCAAGAAATTTTTCAACGTTAACTTATCTTGATAAGTGTTTGAGAAATGTTTCTAATTTCTGCTAGTGTATTTAGCAAACAATTATTCCTCAAAACGTGACGCGGTTGACCCACAAGTCTTACACTTGATGACCTATAAGACAAATACCAAAAAGCAAGTTCCTAGCTTCAACTCAAATGAAATTTGAGTCTAGTGCTCTGTAGCGTGTGATATATTGTATCTGTTTAATATTGTGAGTATCTACCAGTATGCCGGCTATTAATTGCGACCAAAATACCAAAATTTTAGACGAGAAACTCAATCCACTTAACTCGACAATCTCCGAGTTAAAAAAATCAGTTAAAGAGGCGATGAGTTTTCTCGAATTTGTGAATGCGTAGTATGACGAATTGCTAGAGATGATGAAGAGCTCAAAGGAGGAAAGAAAGGCTTTGAAAGATGAGAATAAGATTTTGCACGATAAGAATAAGATCTTGAAGGCACCAACTCGCAGCATTGAAAGTTCACTGGAATCAATTACGAGAGCGAACAATGATCTGGAGCAGTACACTCGTAGAGAGTGTGTAGAAATCCGAGGAATCCCTGCCGGTGCTACTCCATCTGAAGAGCAAACTAATAATGTTGTGACGGATGTCAGTAAACTACTGGGAATGGATATTACTCAAAATGACATTTCAGTAAGCCATCGAATGCCTCAAAGTCAAAAACACAGAGGCAAGCCTGGACCGCCAGCTATTATCGTCAAATTTACTAGGCGTGACGTCAAAGATAATTTCTACCGTGCAAGAAAGCAGCTCAAGGACTTAAAAACGCGAGATCTTGGATATTCCGAGAAAAATAAGATCTA
>NC_142523.1:24094119-24111619 GCF_964205215.1 Stylophora pistillata
AGGAAAGAATGTAAAAGGTTTCTTTTCAAAAGGCGTCGTTGATTTACAACAGAGCAGTTCCTAAGCAAGAAATACTCAGTTGTTACATACAGTAACTTGACTTCCCTCAGATTCCGAGGACTTCCGGTGATGTACTAAGTTCTTATCTAAATTGATATTTAGTTTAAAAATTTCGAATGAGACAAACATAAGTCACCTAGTACTGATATCACTTTTACCTCTAAGACTGGAAACCTTTGGTCGGTTGAACATACGGAGGCCGTTAACGTTCTTTGGTGGAGATATATATTTTTTTTAGATTATTGAGGCTTAGTTATTTACATTTCAGTCTAAAAACATCACGTTCATAAAACTATGAATTTGTGTCGTATTTTTCAATAAAATAGTCAAAACATATCCTTTTTCTCCTCAAAATTTCTGTCTTTCTACAACAGCTCTCCAGTTAACGGTTTGGTCCTTCAACGTTCCTGAGCATTATCGAGTTCTCGTTGATAAATGATACCAGTTCTAACTCTGAATCGATAAATGCTGGGAAACAAGTATAAAAGTCATGTTAAATACTTTTTCCCTTTCCTTTGGAAAATTTTAATTTGTTAGAGTAGCTGACAATGATAAAACAATGCCAACCCTTTCTCATCTCCTGAAAACGTTTTTCGAAATGCCCGTCAAAGAAGATCTTCGCTCGACTAACAGGGAATCACTCGACAAGTAGAAAAGTCGTGTAATTCATCGGACTAATATCAAGAGAAATTGTCCACGGCGAGCACTTTAATTTACAAGATTGTACAACGTTAAGTTTTCTTGATGAGTCTTTGTGGTAGGTTTTTGTTTCTGCTTGTTTGTTACGCAAACAACTGTTCCATGGAAAGTATCACACTCGTGAAGGAAAGGACGATTTCGAAGATTGGTGTGTACAAGATCATGACAACCTGAAATATTCTTGTAAACCTCCTTTATTTCCTCCAGCCCCTGTTTTGGTTTTTAAGTCCTTGAATGGACTAACTGATTGGAATTTTAATTTTAATCATTTTAAAGACATGCATGATTATAACACTCGTTTTAATAACAACATTTGTAAACCACAATCAAAGCGTACATGGGGTCAGCATCGGTTTGTTTGTCATGCAGTAGATGACTGGAACGCTCTCCCAGACGGCATTAGGAACATTTCCGATTTTTCAGTTTTTAGACGTCTTGTTAAAAACATGTAGTCTCTTCTATTGATTATGCCCTTTTATCCTTTTCTTGATAACCATATTTATATTTTCTGTTATCCTTACGTTAGATTTATGCAGGGCCTCACTGAAAACCACACTTTGTGACGTGGGCTCCCTGTCAAAAGATCTTACTTATTATTATTATTATTATTATTATTATTATTATTATTATTATTATTATTATTATTATTATTATTATTATTATTATTATTATAATGGAAGGTTGCAAGGTTTTGGTTTGACGGCTGGTTCCTAATGTGTAGATCGTAGGTTGTTAGTCGACAGAATGGGGGACCGATGAAGAAATTTCTCTTTCACATAAAGATCCGATCATAAATAGCTTAGAAAAGGAACTTGATAAATGAAGTACAACTATCAGAGTATAAAATTTGATAAGAAAATTTTAGATTGAATTAAATCTGAAATTCTAAGTATTACCAAAAAATGAAGTAGCTTTGTGTTTAAGGCTAGAAATACTGACTGAATCCTTTATATTATTAGGAAGACTATTCCATTCATTGATAATACGGATAAAAAAGCTATATTTAAAAATATTTGTTCTACTATACATGCTCACCAGGTCTAGAGAATCATTCTTCCTTAAGCTTAAATTATAAACCACACTACGATCTTTATAGAAATATCCATATCATAATGCCCGTTCATTAAATTGAATAAATGAACAACATCCCTGATGTATCTTCTATGAAATAAACTTTGTAATTTTAATTTCTTTAATCTAATATAATAATCCTCATCAGATTTAAGAATAAACTTAGTTGCCCTCCTCTGTATTGCCTCTATTTTATTAATATTACGCTGTGTATGAGTATTCCAGGTCTCACATGAATACCCGAGCAGTGGTCTGACAAGACTACAGTACAATGTTTTCAATGTAAAAATATCTTTTAAATCCCAACATGTTCTTTTCACCAAACCAAGAATCTTATTAGCCTTAGCACATACAGAATCTACATGTGCGTTCCATGATAAATTAGAGCTGGTAAGAAGACCTAAATCCTTATATATATGTACACTTTCCAAGCTCTGACCGTTTAGGTAATAGTCCCTAACTAAAGGACTCTTTTTCATAGTAATTCTCATGATCTTACATTTCTTTGTGTTTATTTTCATTTTATTATCCTTACACCAATCAGTAATCTTATCCAAGTCACTCTGAAAAGACGTCATGTCAACTGAAGAATTAGTAATCCTATATAGTTTACTATCATCTGCATATAAAGCGATTGAGCTACCTTTATGCCCCGTCTATAAGAGCAATTTTATGTGGCAACTGTATGTGGTAATTTTTATTTGCCTGTGTAGATGGCTCGACAAATAATTGTTGTTAATTTGCGTCAGTAATAATTTTGCACAGCGGAGATGCTCATGGAAAGGAAAAAAGCAAGATGGCGAAAGTCAGAAGACGTGCCAGACGTGTTGCAGCTTTAGGCGCGTTTGTCACAGTTTATGTGGCGTCTCATCTACACGGAAAATATTTTTATGTGGCAATTTTTATTTGCCACCTAAAAACTAACACGTCAGCTTTTCAGAATATTTCAAAATATTTTTATGTGGCAATTTTTATTTGCCACTTAAAAACTAACACGCCAGCTTTTCAGCAAATGCAGTTGTCACATAAAAATTGGTCATTTTTCATCATCTACACGGGCAAATAAAAATTGTGACATAATAATTGCCATATAAAAATTGCACGTGTAGACGGGGCTTTACTAATAACCCCTGGTAGTTCATTGCTATATATAACAAAGAATAAAGGTCCCAACAGGGAACCTTTTGATACTCCAGAGCTAATTGGTAGCCAGTCAGATAATTCCCCTTTTACAACAACTCTCTGCTTACGGTCAGTGAGACAGTCTTTACACCATTCCAGAACACGCCCACGGACTCCATACTTAAATAATTTAGTCAAAAGAATATTATGATTCACAAGGTCGAAGGCTTTGGCAAAATCAATAAATACCACATCCACTTGACCACAGGCACGGGCACGGACACGGGCACGGGCACGTTGCCCGAATTCTAGCGTGGGCACTTGAAAAAAAGGTGTCCACGTTAGTGCCCAATGTGAACGCAACTTAAGAGAAGAAAACAGACATCAAACGCCACATAGCAACTAAAACAGTAATAACTTTATTTTCAAAAAAAATTGTGTCTTTTCCAAACTTGCTTAGCAACATTAGAATACTCTGAAAATTTTGTCACGCGAGTCAGAGTCTGTTAGAAAAAAGCGAGGCAGAGAACCTCGGTCTGTTTAAAGAGATATTCTTCTATTGCACTTTTAAATTGCACAAACATTGCGTGACACTGTTGAAAAAAAGGGATGTAACGCCATCCCATTGCATTCAACAAGAGTATATCAGGGCCTTTAACGATTGAGTGTCATAAAGCCAAACCAAAGAAATTGAGACGGCCAATCAGCGCAAGGCAAATATCTCGAGGAACCAATGAGAACTCAACGAGAATGCGACCGGACCGAAGGGCGGGAAAACGAAAGTGACCAAGTCACGTTTGGTTTTAGCCTGGCATCTGATTAGTTGAAGACAAGCGCGAGTTTTCTTGACGAGATGTTTACCCAGATTGCTGAAGACGCTCAATTGAAAATTGCTCCATGTTACATTAAAAAAGCATCACAGCTAACCAATAACATTGATGAGTAACTACTATACCGCAAATCCTCTAATAAGCCCCCGCGGGGGCTTATTTATTTCAGGTACTTTGTGGGGAGAGGGGGGTGGCTTATAAGTGGAGGGGGGGGGGCTTATTAATTTAGCCCGATGTTCATTTCCAGGATACAATAGGCTATGATGTACGGTACTTGAATAAGTTTATCGTACTTGCTGTCATGGAGTGTTATTTTAAATTTTTGTTCAAATTAAATTTCTTCCTCTAAAGAGGTGGGGCTTATTAGAGGGGGGGTGGGGATTAATAAAGGATTTACGGTACTTATCAAAATATACACTTACACGCAGATAATGATTATTCACAAACCTGTTCTCCAAAATAAACCTTACACTTTAAATACCCAAGCTAGGCTTGCTATCATGTTGTTTGCATTTCGTGATAGATTCATAAATACACAGTTGTCTAATTTTGTACGCAAGGTACATGATTCTGTGCCAAGCTTCCAAACAACCATATCAATCAATCAAGCTAAGATTCTTGCGTTCATAAATAGTGAGATTTTTAGTGACCTTTATGAAGGTATTTTGAAACTTTCCTACATCTTTGTTTTGAACGCTTTATAGTAATATCCTAGTTAATAACTAGTCCTAACAACTACTTCATCCCTCTATGATCCACGGAATGATCCTTGTCGGTAGCTGAACAACTACACACCTAACCACCCCTCCCCTAATCTGAACAATATTCAACTGATTACAAGGTTAAGGGAGGGGTAGATGCGCAGTTGCTCAGACACTAACGGTGATCCTCCCTTTAAATCTACTATTGCGTAGGATAACACGCATTTTTCCAGAGTTTCCTGGGCTAAAACCATCATAATGCTTAAACTATATGTACATCTTAGTGTTAAAAACCTTCCATATCAGGCTTACAAGTCGATCATCGCTGCATCCTGTGAGGACAAAACAATCAAGTTAAAAAAGATTTCGTTACCTGAGTGACACCATAAGTGTTTGAACTATCTGTTTGCTCCACCCCACCCCACTTAAATTTCTTATCAGTTCCCCTACTGTGCGGCAGAACGGAACCTTATTACTCCATCACAGGTAACCCTCATCTGAAATTCCTTTTCTTAAGACTTGCCTTCTCTAAATGCGTTCCCGTACTACAGAAAATTGACTGCCGGTACAGACTCGCCATATGGCTTTCGTGGTCGAGTCGCTTTATTTAATATTTCCATGTTGAATAATGCGACACATGCGTTCCCTAAAAATTTCGTCGCAAAATACCGGGAGAAATATAGAAAATTGACTGTCAATTAGGGGAGTTATTGGAATATTACAGGGAGGATCTGGAAACTAAAAAAAAATTGTCCACCACCTTCACCCCGTGATAACACATGTTCCCTTAACTCCCTTAAAAATTCTTGTTCCCTAAAATTCTTGTCGCAAAATACGTTTCCTAAAATCAAAACACGTCTTCATAAACATGACCCCTCGAAGACGTCCGTTGAAATGACTTGAAAAGAGCAAAGACAGCACTTACATCATCACTAGTATCGCAATCGCGATAGGCCCGCAATCCTTTGGGTCTGGGGTCATACTTGAAACTCTCAGAGCCTTCCATTTCTTCGTCGTCGTCTTGAGAAAGTTTAGAGTAACGATAGGAGGGCCGGCTGAAACGTTACAGAGCAAAAGTTGTATTATGACATTTTGCTGAGATACTCTAGGCTACGATGAACAGAAAAAGTTTTAGCACATTCTACTACTTTCTGGATTTTTTCCTACACCTTTCATTTACATTCCCCTCTCCCCTATTTCAGTGTTACCTGGTGTTAAAAAAAATTGTAACTAATTTCAGCCAAAATTGTTTTAAGGGGGATGAATTGCAAATTTACAATATTTGTCGTTCTTCAGTTTTCGTCTTTTCTCTTTCTGTGCAATTTCAAGTCTAAGGACGACCAGGACCTGGAAAAAAGTTTTTTTTACCTTTGCAGTTGGAATTCAAGTTGCTGTTATTTAAATGAGCTGTCTAGGGAGGATCTTACAACGTTTTTATTACATCATGTAAACAAAATTCACTTACAGTTTGTGGACCTTCCAGTATTTTCTGCCGAAGTATACCGCGGCCACAATCAAAATTAAAAGCATAGAAATGACTATCCATACTGCAGCTTTACTACGGGCATTCTACAAGTAGGAAAACAAAACATGATCTGTTTTGACAATTCTCCACACTGTCTGCCAAACATTTCTCATAATTTTAGGTCTGAGAATTTGGTGTGAAATCAAATGATATCCCATGCTTGATATTTGTCTTACTTCTCACCACCTTCCCGTTATTGTTGTAAGGAGATTCTCATTTTTGGTCTTCTGGGAGAGAAAAGGTTAATGTGTCAAGAAATACTTTAAACCATACTGAAACACTGCCTCGGGATCTGGGATGCCTGAGTAACAAGCAAGGCGGGGAGAAAAAACTAGGTCCGCCAGAAACACTTAGTCTAAGGTGAGCCTAGCCTGTAGTGGCGGATCCAGACCTTGAGCTAAGGGGGGTGTTTTTTTTTTGTGTACGTACACCTTTTCTTACTCAAAATAAGGGGGTAGCCGGGCCCCCGGGCCCCTCCCCTAGATCTGCTACTGACCTGTGTATCACTGCAAGAGCGTTTCTTCGCTCACAGCAAAGGATAAGAGTTCTGCGAGGGGTCTGGCACTAATAATGAGGTGTTGGAACCAAACCTTCGACAGACCTATCTCTGACTTGTCTCAAATCTTCTCACGGACGGAAAAAGGCTCGGCAGTAATACAACGAGCGTAGTGTAATAGAAAAAGTCCCGGGCGATTAATCCGCAAAGAGAAAAAAAAGATAGTTTGATACCCTAGGATTTCCCTTGAAGTGAAAATACTCAAACTCTTCGAATAAATAGCCAGCGAACAGGCCCACATCATAAACGCTGCAGATTTGAGACAAGTCGTGGAGAGGTATTTTCCGACACTGAGAATCATTACCAGCGCCAGACCCCTCGCAAACCTCACACCGCGTAGCTTAAGGCCTCACAATTTCCACGCTCGTGCTGAAGGGCAAGTACTGCACACCTGCCCCCAAGCTATTGGATAAAAAAAAAAATACAGAGAAGCAGCAGCGTCCTCACCTTTTTTGCAAATTTAGCCTCATAGTCATAGTTCATCCCATATTCGTACCACGAAGCATTTTTACAGAGTTGCCGTGAGTCTAAATACTTAGAAACTTTAGAATCACCTCCACAACACTGGTCTCCTGGAATACGTCGGTGTCTGGAACAAATTAAACAACATGAAGCTGAATTGAAAACGCATTTTTATTGGCTCGTAACTATGATCTATTGGAAAACACATGACTTCACGGATGACAGCCTAGATGATGTCACTATCGACAAAACTTTCTTTACGGTATATACCACAAATGGATTCAATAGTTCAATTCATCAAGCAACACGAGCTACGCCGACTAAAAATCTGTCGCAACATGAATTAAAAACAGCAAAGTCACACATGAGAAGTTATACTGATTTCCTCCCGTCACGACATAGCCAAAAAATACCATAATTCGTCACTCTAGTCACGCGTGACACTATGCACAGTATGCATGAGCAGCGTCATATCGCAGAATCAATGTGTCACTTAACACAAGCTTTACTGACCCTAAGTTGTCTGTCTCCACGTCACCGTGGATACAAAGCTCTGGGGGCTTCTGCTCGTCCCGGACGCACTTGTCTTCCTTTAGATAGTAACCGTAGTCGCTGTGATAATAAAAGAAGAAAAAACAAAAAATATTTGCCATTCACGACACAGAATCCACCAACGCAGAATAGAACTGTTCAATGAACGGCGTTCCATGGGTGGGGGGGGGGGGGGAGGGTTGGGAGAATCCAGTTCCTAACTGGAATATAAGCAGTTCTTCGTATCACGCTTTCTTTGTCGAGCGAGTGAAAAAACATGAAGGAAACCGCGCGGAAACTTAGAGCGAGAGGTAGCACACGCCATTTTGAGCCCATTTCTCATGCGGCTTTCAGGTTTCATAATTGCCCGTTGATTTTTACCCTCTCCACAACTCCACATAAACTGGAGTCTTCCAGAGAGCGTTATTGAAAATAACTGGAATTGAATAAAACATTGAGGTGATAACAAACAGACTAGTCACGTTGCTTTTAAGGATTCTGTATGAGCCGCGATATCTTTAGCCTGTTCCAGGCGCTCACGAATGATAAAAGACGCGATGATAGCGGAGGAGTTAGGTCTGGGTCGGGTCGCGCAATGCGCCTCAACCCAAATCTCCCTCGTTCCAATCCACCGTTACTATTGCACGAGTTACCATTTTGTTCCGTGTAAACAGGAAAAGGCTAAATGTTCTCTCACACCGTTTGCCTTACCATTCTAAATCATCTTGTGAACACTGACAGCATTCACTTTTTTCCTTGTGGATGTAATCCACTCCATTAAAACAACTGCAAACAAACAAAAGTTAAAATACTTTAGAATAAAGGCTGATAGTTTCTAAAGAAACTGTCCGGGGCTGCGTGGGTGGGGGTAACGAAATAATTTGGATATATCAACAAAGTTGAAATGGTAAATTGGCCACCGTAACGATTACAAAAGCTGACGTTTCGAGCGTTAGCCCTTCGTCATTCGCTCCGACGAAGGGCTAACGCTCGAAACGTCAGCTTTTGTAATCGTTACGGTGGCCAATTTACCATTTCAACTTTGTTGATATATCCAAATTATTAAAATACTTTAGTTGGGTATCACTTGTGAACAAGAGTGACCAAGACAGAATTTATCCTTAAAATGCCAATTCAGTATCTAGCAGACAAGTGATGTAAATGAAAAAATGTCACCGATCAGGGGATTATAAGTTGATCCAATAACAAATTCTCCGCTCCAACATCATATGAACTGTAAAGCAGACGGTAAGGAGAATAATTATTGAGACCTTGGGAGTGAAAGTTATACAACCTAAATTAAATCAAGAAATTCTCCATACTGTTCTCTACAAATTTCGTCTACTGTTGACAAAGAGAATTCGTTTAACAATCATTTCCTTCATTCTCGTGACATTATCGTTGATGAAATCCTGGTCTTGGAGACGAATTTCAATTGCTTTGGATTCAAATGCGAAACTTCACCCATGTTGTCGACCTGAGATCTAAGATCTGAGATCTGAGATCTGGGTCAATTACGGTTACAATTTCCATTTCTTTGTATGCCCTTTGATTCTCTAAAAACAACTTTAGTTTGCTTATGGTTGGCATTCACTACTACTTTTACCAACACAGCAGTCAAACCTCTGCGTATGTCCAAACGTTTTAGAGGCTAGTTGGTATTTTTTGCGTGTTTTCGGGATGTCAAAACAACCACAAAAGCGAGTAAGTCGTGGTGTTTGAAAACCGCACAACTTTTTTGATAAAGCTCAAAACAAAAGAGTGAAGCAATGGGAAACCAGTAATCAAATCACCCTTGTGTACGAAGTCTTCAGTCTTCCTTTACCTATCACTGAGTGTTTTTTGTCTTCGCATATCTAGCGCAACAGCGCTTGTTTCTTACGTTTTCTTTTGACATTTTACGCGGGAAATTGGCGCGCGGCCCGCCGAAATTAATCCCCTTACACATGCCCAACGTTTGACCGCTGCGATGCTTTTGCCATTGTTAACACTCGTTGGGGTTGACTTATTTTGGGCACCAGAGAGGAGACCTGACAGTCATGTATGTAGATGGTCAAAATTATTTCCTTACAGACTCTCCTGCTTTGGTCTGCGAATATGGACCTTTCTTCCCAGCAAGCAACCGTTGTTCGTCCCTGCACCGTGAGGTATCCAGTCTTCGTAATCGTCGTCTCCACCTACAGAACAAATTACATCCATCAGGCCCCATTTCAATTGAGTGTTGTGAGAGAAAAAAAAAACCGATGTGATTTTAACGGCCGATCAGAAGAGAGGAAAATACACGGAGCCAATGAGGACCGGCCCAAAGAGCAGAAAACACGAGAGAACACTACATTGCGGTTGGTCATTCGAGGATCATGCGCGTTTTCTAAACCAATCAGAAGATACCGTTAGCCCATGACAGCCCCTTAATAGCTACCACTCTACACCGAGAGGTCTCAACTGAATGGAGACCTTTCACTTCATTAGAGATCCTTAGATTCTTGAACGAGTGCAAGGGCCACGCGCGCAAACTAGCGTTATCTTGTCGAGAAAAACACTAAGACTGCCGACACGGTTGTAAGAATTCTCCAGAAATGTCGTAGTGGAAGAAAAAAAGGGTACTGGAAAATAAGTAGTTTTAAAGTTTTCCATCATTGTCTCTCATAGAGAATGCAAGACACTTCAGAACGTTTAGATTTCTTCGTAACTCACTGAACACTTGAATTCAAATCCCGTACTCGCTGTCAAACTTTTGCTGCCGTCTTACGGTCTTCACTGTCCTGTGCTCTTCGGCAAGGCACTAGACTCTGATTGGTTAAGAGAATTTCGCGAGTTTTCTGGACCAATCCCACAGCACAGTTAAGAGCAGGAAAACGCATGTAGCTAAGTCACGATTGGTTTGTTTTGCATCTGATTGGTCGAGAGTGTGGCGGGAGTTTTCATGTCCAATCACTGACCGTAGTAAACCGCGGAAAAGCGCAAGTGGCTCAGACGCGATTGTTTTCATCGCTTTGAATCTGATTGGTTGAGAGGGGGGTGCGTGATTTCTGGACCGATCAATGAGCGAAGTTTTGTTCCTAATTGGTTGAGAAAGTGGCACGTGTTTTCTGGACCAATCACAACACGCATCTCGTCCTGAAATTCCAGCGGTCTATAGCACATTCTGTTCTAAGGCACGGCGCGAGGAGCTCTAAACGAAAACCAGCAATCTGTATCAACTTACAAGCTCTTTTGAGTACTTTCTCAAAGTCCACAGTGATAACCTGCCAAGCTCTTGAAGGTAAAGTAAAGCCCCACAAACTGAACCTCATTGTACTTCCACCCGGCTCTGTGACCAACCCAGTAACAGTGAAGTCGCGGTCTGTAAAAGTATACTTGAACCAACAGCCGCCCTCGTTCACTGAATACCTGGAAAAAAAATCACAACAATGTCTAAATTTACGTTATCTGGAATTAATTTCCACTTAGCATTTCCACTCAGCAGGTATTGTTATCAATACATCTACTCTACCAACAGCCTGATTCCAAGCATTCAGTTAGTACAATGAAACGCGTCAGTAAACGGTGCAATTGTTGCAGAGGAGTAAAAATACGAGAGAGGTTTGGATCTGGTCGCGTTTAACGTAACCCGTTCCAGATCTCCTTCGTTTTCGCTTTGCGGCTATTCACGCGCCGTTCAATATTTCGCTTTGCTTAACTCTCTGAACGCCAGGAACTGGCAACTTCGCCAAATTTCGTCCCAGCAGGTTTTTCCTCTACGAGTCTCCTTCAGTAAATGAGGTAACAGCTTATGGTGTAGTATGACAACCTCAGCTGAAGTTATTTTAATCCCTCCTACTCTAAAATCGTTGCCTTTTGTCATGAATCTCCAAAAAAAATTAGAAGTGGATAAAGCGGCGATGTTATTCATCACCTGTTAACCTAACTAACAAATACAATGAATATGTGAAGTTCATATATTTCAAACTGCGGTATTAGATACGTATGATGCACGATCCTCGCAGTAGAGAGCGCTATTTGTGCAATAGCGAAAATCAGACTTGAAAAAAATCACGAGTTTACTACGAATCAACTTAACGGCCTGCTCCCAGTTGGCTTGTTAGCTCAATTGGTAGAGCACTGCACTAGTATCGCAGAGGTCAGTGGTTCGAATCCCGTACAGGCCTGATTTTTTTCAGGTCTGATTTTCGCTATTGCACAAATAGCGCTGTCTACTGCGAGGATCGTACATCACACGCATCTAACTATCAAAATAACTCACATGAGCTGTTTCGTTGTAGAGCTGGAAGCTGGCACAGCCACGATCAAGTTACCATGATCACCAATGGAGTAATGGTGCGAGCCACTCAGAACCTAAAAATAACAAATATCATAAATGCAACGCTTTGCGATTGAGTTTTTACGGCTATTTTCGACTGGGTGTCGTAAAGCCAAAACCAAACAAATCACAACGACCAATCAGAAAACAAAATACCTTGAAGACCCAATGAAAAGCAACCAATTTGCCGAAAGCGCGGGAAAACGCGGGCGACCGAGTCGGGATTCGTTTCAGTTATGTATCTGATTTATTAAGAGAGTGGCGCGAGTTTTCTGGTCCAATCACAGAGCGACGTCAAGCGAAAACCTACACCCAAGTAATCACAACGACGAATCAGAAAAAAGAAACATACATTGCAGGGAGCCACACTGTACTCAGAGTAAAAAGAAGCGAACTCCGTGAAGCACAGTAAAACCTAAGTGACCCATGTCGCAAAAGACCACTTTTTGTATTCTGTCTGTGCTGTTTGTGACCTGTTTTATTCCTCGACGTCGTGTGAACGTAGAGGGAAAGCAAACGCATTATTGGCGTTTGAAAGTGAAGGGGCTGGGGAGACATCAATCCCGTCCCAATCTTTTCTCGTCTATAGCTCAGGCTCTCGCTCGATCCAGAGAGAAAAACAAACTCCTTATAGTGAACAATTAGAATCCTTTGCAACCGTCATTAGATCTCGTCACGTAACTCCCTCTGACGATAAAGCGCTGCGTGACGCGATAAATGAGAGGCCGCAAAGGAGACCGGTCTTTACGTGAACGTACCTTGTTCCACTTGTACCCTCCGTCACGTGTCATCCACACGTCCACGTTTCTGTTCAAGGCACTACCCGGATGACCATGAGCAAGAATGATACCAACCGCGTTTGGAATACTCAAGGGGCCCATGGTAAACTGAACACCTCTGCTTCGACTGAAACGGTTGTGGATTTGAAGCGAACACTTCTCTCCTGGCTGATAGATTCACAATCAAAAATTATCATTCTTAATACAATAAAACAACTTTTTGCCCAGTACTCTGTACCACTGTGCTTGAAAATGATGCACGTACAGATGACTACTAACACACTGAGCCAACTTCCCTCTTAACCCTTTACACTCGAACATGAATATGTATGATCAGTATGCGTATTCTCCATACTGTTCTCCTCACATTTCTTAAGGCGTTGACAAGGAGAATTTGTAAACCAATCAAGAGCTTCTTAAATTGGTGATCAATTCTTTCATTTTCATGAAATTACTGTTTGATTAAGTCCTCATACTGCGAGGAAAATTTGGAAGCGGTCACTCGTGGAGGCGCGGTGGCCTCATGGTTGGTGCGCTCGACTCTGGATCGAGTGGTCCGAGTTCGAGCCCCGGCCGGGACATTGTGTTGTGTTCTTAGGCAAGACACTGTGAGAGTAATCCCACAGTGCCTCTCTCCACCCAGGTGTATAAATGGGTACCGGCAAATTTAATGCTGGGGGGTAACCCTGCGTTGGACTAGCATCCCATCCAGGGGGGAGTAGAAATACTCCCAGTCGCTTCATGCTACAGAAACCGGAGTTAAGCACCAGCCCAATGGGCCACTAGGCTCGTAAACAGACTTTACCTTTACTGTTTGATTCAGTCTTCATACTGCGAGGAAAATTTGGAAGCCGGTCACTCTTATAAGTTAAAGGGGTAACGACCCCCCCTATCAAGCAAACCACTTCTAAAATCGAACAGTTTGCCAATAACTGTTTTGTCTCTAGGTCAAACATCGTTCAAAAACTTTCTTTGAGGCAGCCAATTTTCAAATTTCTCAAGCGTTCTCGACCACGCTCGTGGCCAGAAATCTCCCTGATTCATTTGTTTCGTGCCTTTGTCAAGCAACCATTTACAAGAACCCGCATGAGTTTAGCTCTACAGTCGCGAAAATCACTATGTTCCTGCCTGCTTTATGAACTGAAAAAACCGAGCAACTTATCTGGCACTTAGAGAGCAATTTTCAATCGAGTGTCGAAAGTTATCGGGGATCGCTTTGGTTTTACGTAACTATGCCTTGCGATTGCTTTAGAAAACTTGCGCCGTCCTCTCAACCAATCAGATGCAAAACGAAAAACTATCGCGGCTTGGTCGTCCACATTTTCCCGCGCTTTATGCAGTTTGCTTGTTTCCACTTTGAGTTTTCATTGGATAATGATAATAAACCCTTTCTTCTGGTTGGTCATTGGTATTACTTTGTTTTTGGTATTACGACACTCAATTAAACACTGCTCTAATCAAGTTGTTGAATAGAACGTCGATGAACAGAGAACCATATCGGCTTAGTGCATAATTGAAAAACGAGGTACTGTTTAAATACCTCCAGGTTGACGTTCCTGCACTGTTCCTCTTTCAAGGGAATTGTACCCCACTCGCCACCACGGTTAAAACTAATCACTGTCGTTATACTGTTGTCTAGGTAGGTACAAAAGAAATATAGAACAAATAAATATCTAAATGAAATAAACGGTAAATTGGAATGATTGGAAATTTAGCAATGGACATTCCACGAAGTGACTCTTCTTGTCCACTGTTTCCAGGTCGAATTGGAATTGGAATGTTGGCTTTTGTGAAGGAAGAAAAACCATTAGACCCGGAGTTCAATCATCGGGGCAAGGACGAGAACCAACAACACATGCGATACCAGGCACGGGAATCGAACCCAGGCCCACCGTGGTTGGAGGCAAGCGCTCTTACCACTCTGCTAGCTCCCTAATATGTTATAGTTTATCAAAAATTTACAGTCGACGATAAATTAGCTATTTCCGTGATGCCCAAGGCCTCTATTCCATATGTATACATCTTCTTACTCGGAAAATATAAACGGGTCATCATTTCGAAGGGAGTTCTTTTATCTAGGTGGCTGTTTCTTATCACTTGGAAAAAAAAAATCTACTTCCCTTACCAGGGATGCATATTTTCTGAATCACAATCATTTTATAAACTGTAACCGCCAGTTACAGTTTATAAAATGACTGAATTTAATGACGCGAAACATAGTTTTTAGAGTCAATTTTGTTATCAAGTTCACTTCTAAACCTTTCTCATTGGTAGCCACTACTTCATCGGTAATCAATGTTGGTGAACTTAACTGTCATTTACAGGTGTCTCAACATTTGTGCAAGGGGTTGGAGCTTTGCCAATTTTAGATTAATTACCCCCTTGGAAAGAAATAAAGAGGGTACGTTTCTAAAGAAACTGTGATGCTGCGTCAGTGGGGGAATATAACAAAGTAATTTTGGTTTTAGCAACTGAGTTGATAATGTAGATTAACCACCGTAAAGAGTTTCAAAGCTGATTGGCCACCGTAACTGAAGAGTTAAAACTCTTTACGGTCGCCAATTTATATTTTCAACTCAGTTGATAAAGCCAAAATTACCCTGTTTTACCCCTGGGAAAGTCAACAAGTTTCCCCTGGCAGCTTCTGATACATACTTAACCACGAGTTTGTACGGTGGAACCTCGATTAAACGAACCTCTTTATAACGAAGTTCTCGATATAGCGAACGATACTTCAGCTTCAGCCCAGCTATAGTTCTAGTAAAATGTATGCCACAAAACCTCGATATAACGAACCAATTTCCCCACTCCCTTGGCTCTTCGTTAAATCGAGGTTCCACTGTACCTCACAGTGTAGGTACGTCCATGTGTTGTCTCTAAATTAAGCGTTTTGAAAATACGATGGCAACACTTAAATCACGATTGATACATACATAATTTATTTGAATAAGGTCATGAGAAGGGCAGTTTTCGCTGATGTGGACCTCCTAACTACATGTTAAAATATTTCAAATATACTTTAAGATTATGTTACTAAGTTCTCTTTTTTTAAACATTTTAGCGTGTAGTTAAGAGGTCCACACAGTGCTTTCAATAAGATTTGAAATAGGTGGCTACCTCGGTACAACACCCGCCGGAGAGCGACTTGATTGCGACTTAGCGTGGCGACTGCGACTTGAGCGCGGTGAAATATACCCGGCGACTCGCAACAGAATAGCCGCCGGAGCTCCGGCGGGTGCCAGGTTTTATTGAAAGCACTGCCACATCAGCGAAAGGTGTCCTTATCATGACCTTATTCAAATTAACAAATGGTAAACACCACAGCGTATACTATTGAGTTATGGATGCACGCGGGAGGTTTGCTAACCACGAAAGAAGCGTAAGAGTCGCTCGAGGCGATAGCCGAGAGCGACTCTAGCTCCTTGAGTGCTTAGCAAACCTCACGAGTGCATTCATAACTCAATAGTGTACGCTGTGGTGTTTACCATTTGTTTTATAACATAACATTGATACATTGTAGCTAAAGAGTTCCCTTTTATTTAACAAATTTTACATGACCAGAAAAAACAAGTGCACGCGGAAAAATAGTCTTTGCATTTGCTCACGTCAGCAGCGTACACCCATGGGCAAATGGGGGACGCTAAATTGACCAGTCAGAGCGCGTGCTTTACTTTGGCTATGTTATAAGAAAATTATGTATGTATGTATGTATGTATCTTCAGGCTGTATAACATATCAAGATACCTACCATTGTTCATGCGACTTGTTATGTAAGTGCCTCGCATTGATTCCACTTTGTAGAAATCGGTCACCTCCAAAACGTTTGTGTACTGACAATCAAACAAAAGAAAGATCCCCTTACTATTTGGCTACAAGCGGATTGACTCTTTCCCTCCCACGATCTACCCAATCAAGTCTCTTCGTTGCCTGCCAAAGATTCCTTATAATTCCAGCTCCAAGGACTTGGCGTTCAATCAAAGTCTCCTCGATGTTATTTTTGCCAAATACTTTCCCGTCCGGCTCTCCCACTCTGTCAATAACTACATATTATTATTCCAGTATGACGTTATTTTACCATATTAGGGCAAAGGAACGTGCAAAATATGCCACGGCAATACACTGGAGAACAGGGCAAAAATACGGACAGAAACGATCTGCATGATATTTGATTTCTTTTTCAATTTTCTATACATAATTTTCTCATTTCGTTTTCTTTCTTCTTTTACACACTCCTTAGCTCAGTTGAGACCGGAAGAGGTTTCGAATAGTAGAAGCCCAAAAGGCAATAAAGTGAAATAAAAGTGAAATAAAAGATCCTTCACTCGATGATTTAACATATAACACTTGCTCTTTACTCGTATTTTGCTCGCTGAAAATGCGACGCAACGCGCACAATCTCCACGTGTACTATATATTCAACCATCGAATACGGTGTATTAAATAATTTCCTTAGAATATCCTAATTTTAAAAAGGGCACCTTATCAACTTACCACATGGTTTCGGAGCGATTCACCAAACACAATTCCATCGGCATCTGAGGTGTACAACACTCCTCTGCCAGTATCTGAAATTGACATGTCGTTATTACCACCATTAGTATCAACAACAATATTATTGTTGTTATTATTATTATTATTATTAATATAATTATTATTAATATTAATATTAATATCATATTCGGAATTTAGCAGAGGACAATCTACGAGGTGGCTCTTCTTGTCCACTGTTTCCAGGTCGAACTGGAATCTGTAGTGTTGGTTTTAGTGGAGGGAGGAAAACCGGAGGACCCTGAGAAAAATCCTCAGAGCTAAACGACAACTAACAACAAACTCAACTCACATGTCACGACAGGTCTGGAACTGA
>NC_142523.1:24271619-24364119 GCF_964205215.1 Stylophora pistillata
TTTCCAACCCCCCTTCCCCTTCTCCCTCTCCCCTTGGGATTATCAGTCCCCACCTTGCCCTCCCATTTTCCCCCTCTATCTCCTCCCCCTTATCATCTCTCCCCCCCCCTCCAAGATTGATATGGTTAGTCCACTTGTCCCCCCAGCCCCCTTTTTAAGAACTAAACTGATGGATAGGAGGGTAATCTCTGCAATACATGTTTCTGCTCAATAGTGTGTATTATTATTTAATACACTAAAAGAGTGGATAGTGTTTAAGGTGCACTCTGATTGGCAACTCAAACTCCAGATATCCTTTGTTATTCACTTAGCAACTCAGGCAGGATTTACACCAGAAAATATTGTAATAGTTGCAAGAATAAATAACAGAGCAACATGTAAAATCATCTTTTTGAACTGTATTATCTTTTAAATTAGCTATTATGTTTTACTTTATACTAAAACAACCACTTACCTCAATGTCGGTGGCTGGTGGTAGATATTGATAATATTTACCTTGCTGCTTCACTGCTTCTAAAAACACCAAGTACCTTATAACTATGAAGTCTGAAATAAATATTATGTTGTTCTCTAACTCCTTGCTGATCATTATGATTTCTAGAAAGATGCCAGTCCTACAAAACCAACACCTCACAAACCTTCATCAGGGATCATAGTAACAGTGTAAGCTCAAATATTTTTAAGAATCAAAAACCATTTTCTCAATAATAAAATATTTCAGAAATATGTAGTGCTTAAGGTTGCCCAAGTCAATTTCATGCTGAAAGTCTCATGGGAATGCTGGGGATTGTACAGTAGGCAGAGTCCTGGCCTCCCACCGCTGTTGCCTGGGTTTAATTCCAAGAGCTGGCATTACATGTGGGTTCAGTTTGTTGTTGGTTCTCATCCTTGGCTCAGTGATTTTTCTCCAGGTCCTCCAGTTTTCCTCCCTTCTACCAAAACCAACATTACAAATTCCAATTCGACCAGGAAACAGTGGACAAGAAGAGCCACCACATTGAATAACCACTGCTAAAATGCCATTGTTATGATAATATTATAGTTGCTTTTGTTATTTAATTCCCACCATGCACTACAAGTACTAAAATTAATTGAAAACCAAAACTACTTCATAATGGGTCTTGCTCCCTGTGGAGTTTCTGTGGCTCAGTGATAGAGCATTGGAGCACAGAATCCGAAGGTCTGACGTTTGATTCCTCATGGGAAATCAGAATTTTTCCTTTGTTCCACACTTGTGACAAGAGGAAAAACTTCTTATTCCGTTCCTTTACCCAACTCAAAACTTACCATCTCTCTTATGCTATTTACAAAATTACTTCTGTCAGTCTTTGAAAATTACATATTAAACTATTATAATAATTAACTTCTGATTTGCTTTTTCAGGAATGAGCCCCAGCATGGCTTTTCAAGAGTCAAAGTGGACAGCATGAATGCTAAGATGAAACAAGTATATGAAAAAATGGTTAAGAAGAGAGGATTACGAAGAACAGGTTTGAAAATATACATGACTTGTATATTATTATAAGCTTTGTGTCTGCTCGAAGTGAAACTGTCAGTTAAAAAAGACATGTTTTCCCAATTGTCTTCAGAGCAAGGAAAATTTGTAGGTGTACAACAATGATTTTTTAAATTTTTTTATGTTTTCTGAAGAAGTCAGGGAGTCGCAAGCATGAATCCTTGAATCTTATCAGCTAAATGTATGCCTGTCACCAGTCCAGCTTTAATTTTGTGGCAGAGTGGAAAAAGCAAATTTTTAAACCTTTTGAGAAAAATAAGTCAAAGTTTAAATTTAGAGACAGAGTGAAGCATTAAATACCTTGTATAGAGAAACAATCTTCAAGAAGTTTCACTGCTCTTTTTGGCAGATTCTTTACAATAAGTGTTGTTTGATTCTGAGTTCTTTAATATCCTTTCTTTTTTAACTCGATCATAGCCAAGGAATATGTCTTGGAAAAACAGTCAGAGCCAGGGGTTCCCATTAGTCTCGATGCAACCCTAGAAAGCATGGGAACAATGGAATTCTGTCTTGTCAGATTTGGCCGTAAGTAGATTTTCATTAGCCCACTTTAACTTAAGTTTATAAGTGCTGTCTTTTCGCAGTAACTTTTTTTTGTACATCCATTTTGGCATCACTGTTGGTTCTTGCAGTCTGCTTGGCTCACAGCAGACTGAGTGTAATCAGTTTGCAAATTGCTCTTTTTTCAGGCTTCTGAGTCACATTGTTTTTTTCATTTAATACCAACACTTTTGAACAAACTGGGAGATTGGACCAAATAGATGAATATTAAATAGAACAGACAGTATTCCTATTTTGACATTAAATTGTGAAAATAATACTAAATAATAAATATAGCTAAGTTGGGTCAAATGATTCGGTCTGAAATAAAAAATACAATAATGTTGATTGGAGATTGAAGTAATATTTGGCTTTTTTGTTGATATAATTGTAGGAAAACGGAATCACGAGGAAGAAAGGGAAGAGCCTAATATTCGTTTCCAAGCTTACACTTATTATACATACAGGGTAAGTGTAACACAAAATTAGGGACCTTAACTCTTTACACCCTAACATCAGTATGCATATTCTCCATACTGTTCTCTCTAGATTTCCTGAAGTGCTGACAAAGAGAATTTGTCAAACAATCAGAGTTTATTTAGTTGGTGATCATTTGCTTTATTCTCCTGACCTCACTGTGTGATTCAGGGGTGATAATTATTTAAGGAGAAATTTGATGCTGGTCACTGTTAGGGTGACGTAGCAGTTTAGATTTCGCTACGTGTTTAAGCTATACTTTATGTAAGCGGAGTTCTGGTGTCTCTCGATTGCACAATAGCACATGTAAAACTAGAGTGTGCAAACCGTACAATAAAGGTTGATCTTCTGTGAGTAATAGCGCAGAGTATACTTCATGGTGACCCCGACGTGACTCACTCGAAGATCAAGAAAGAAAGAAGAAACAGTTTGGAGCCTTCGAAGATACTCCAGGACGAAAATTCGAAGGGACACGGGGATCGAAACAGTAAACCACACTGGCTGCCATCTTGGATTTTGGAAAGTGCCATAATCTGAATTCTTTTCACCGAAGCCATCCCAGCACAGAACAGCGAGTCTGGATTACTGGTCCGCTTGTCCCAAACGGTAATCCAGCCCAGTGGAGACGAACAAGAAACAATTTCGTCAGTTAAGTGCATGAAAGCAAGTGAAGACGTCGATCGATCGCGCTAGTTAGTTAAAAAAAAAAAAAAAAAAAAAAAGTCACCATGCCTGAAACAGACGCAGAAAGGAGGACACGACAAGCTGCCATCGAACAAGCCGCTAGAGCAAGGCTACATGGAGTTGAAATGCCCAAGAGGTTAGACTTCAGTGCCAAAAAGCTACACCACGAATATTTGTGCTTCAAAACTTTGGCGAAAAAGGTGTTAGAATGCTACGAAGGGCTCGAGGACAGTGTGAAAGTAAACAAAGTGCTAATGTGGATGGGACCAGAGGCATGTGTCAAACATGAGCAACATCCATTTCCACCAGGAGACAAGGAAAAACTCGAACCGCTGTGGACCTTTTTTGACAACTTGTGTTCCAAGAAAGAAGGTTGCCATGGTTCGTGGAATGCTGCGAGAATGACCCTGAAGTTCATGAGACAGGAGAAGGGAGAGTCAGTGGATATTTTCTACGGACGGATACGAGATGTACTTCACCAATGTGAGTACGAGCCCGCAATGCAAAAAGTTCTCGAAGCGGAAACCCTCAAATATGGACTGACGAACTCGAAAATTATAGAGAAAGTCTATGCTTTACCCAAAGAGGCAGATGCAAACCGTGTTCTTGAGACTGCCAGAGCTGAGGAACAAGCTCAGACGCATATACGCGAAGTGGAAAAAATCAGAAGGGACCACAACCTGGGAGAAACTAAAAGTGCAGAGGAGCTCGAACAAAAGAAGAAGCCATTCAGCAAAAAGCCCAAGGTTTCCAGTGATGGACGTACCAAGAGCCAGTACAACTGCACAAGATGTGGACGCCAACATGGTCGCAGAAAATGCCCCGCCTATGGGAAAGAATGCAGCAAATGCAAAAGGAAAGGCCACTTTGCTGAGCAGTGCCGTAGCAAGACAAATGCTGGTTCTCACAGCAAGGGACCTAGCAAAGAGCAACAAAAATCCGGACCCAAGAAGAAGTTTCACGAAGCAACTGCAGACTCGGAAAGTAGCGAAGCAGACTTCACAGAGTATGACACCGATGAGGTCACAGTGCAAGTTGACTCCGTGGAAGCAAAGGCTGAAGAAACCAAGTCTGAAAAGACTCATTTCGCCAAGAAACTGCCCAAGCATGTCACCAAAGTCTATTTAGACGAGGACCAATCACCTGAGGTATTCTATGCCACTGTTGAACTTGAATTGCCGAATGGGAGTACAAAGAAGCTTAAGGGCAAGGTTGACACTGGAGCTCAGGTAAACTTGATGAATTATATGACATTCCGAGAAATCTTTGGTGATGACGCAGAGAAAATCCTGCACAACAGTCAAGTGAAACTAACAGGCTATGGAGGAAAGCGTTTCAAGAATCACGGAAAATTCCGTATTGATTGTGTTCGCCACAATAATGTCATTGGCCGACGTGTCGAATTCTTCGTATCCGACTACGGCAGCAACTTGTTCTCACTAAAATTCACCCGTGCGATGAAAATCATAAAGATTATGTGTGAGGAGGAGAAAGACTGCAAAGACTGTCATGGTCCTTATGACGTGAGTGAGGTCAGAGATAGTACTGAGGAAGAAAAAGAAGAAAGTGCTGCAAACACACCCAAGTACTCTCTCAAGGTGAAGAAACCCATTGAAATCAGGAATACAGCCCAAGTAATCAAGGATGCCAATGAGGTGTTCGAAGGCATTGGAAAGCTAAAAGGCTACCAATACCAGATCGAGATAGATGACAAAGTCCCTCCGGTGGTCAGTCCCAGATACAGTGTACCTCCACCAATGCAGGAGTCTCTGAAAAAAAACTTAGACTGGATGGTGGACATTGATGTCATCAAGAAGCAACAAGAAGCAACACCGTGGGTAAGCAATGTACTATGTACACCCAAACCCAATGGAGACATACGAATATGCCTGAATCCAAAGCCACTCAACAGAGCAGTGAGGAGGCCACACCACTTTGCACCAACAATGGAAGACATCCTACAAAAATTACATGGGTGCAAGTATTTCTCCACCCTTGACCAATCATCTGGCTATTGGAATATTGAAGTTCATCCAGACAGCGTACACCTACTCACCTTCAACACACCATTTGGACGGTATGCATACAAAAGGCTTCCATTTGGACTTGTGAGTAGCCAAGACGTATTCCAACGTGCCGTTGACGAAACATTTGGTGACATCCCCAATGTCTACTGCATTGCAGATGATATACTAATTGCTGCAAGGACAAGGGAGGAACACGATATGGCAGTAAACAAAGTCATCCAACGATGTCGAGACTCAGGCTTCAGGCTCAACCCAAAGAAAGCAAAGATCCTATTGAACCAGATCAATTACTTCGGCCACACCCTAACAAAGGAAGGATTAAAACCAGATGCAAAGAAGATCCAAGGGATAAAGCGGTTGGCAGTGCCAAGGAACAAGCAGGAGCTACAGTCACTGCTGGGAATGTTCAACTACCTGGGAAAGTTTGTACCCAATCTGGCTGCCAAGACACAGGACCTTCGCGCTCTGGTAAAGAAGAATGCAGAATTCGTGTGGGAAGAGACACACACCAAGATATTCGAAGCACTGAAGGCCGAGCTCAAAGACAACATGACGTTGCAGTATTTTGACCCAGAGAAAGAAATCATTATCGAGTGTGATGCCAGCCAAAAGGGCCTGGGTGCATGTCTACTCCAGGATGGCAAGCCAGTCAATTTCTCGTCTAGAAGCTTGATCGACGCAGAAACCAGATACTGCAACCTGGAACGCGAGATGCTTGCTGTTGCCTGGGCAGTCAATCACTACCGACAGTACGTATATGGACGAAGATTCAAGATAGTCAGTGACCACAGTCCACTCCAACAGATCATCAAGAAAGACATAAGGGATGTAACTACCCGGCTGCAACGACTTTTGCTGCGATGCCAAGGCTTTGACTTCACAATCGAATACAAGAAGGGTGTCGAAATGCACATCTCTGACTGCCTCTCAAGGTGTGTGCCACCACCAGCGCCCAATCAAGGACCAGTATTCCCAGAGACCAGCCAAATTGGGATATTTGAGGTCACTGCAGCAAACGAATCAGACATTCAGAAGATCCGATCGGCTCAAAAGAAAGACCCAGTCTTCCAGGAGCTAGAGAGTCTCTGCCAGCAGGGATGGCCAGAACACCGCAATCAAGTGTCTGAGCTGGCAGTAGCCTACTGGGATTACAGACATGACATTGCAATCATTGATGGAATTATTGTGAAGAGCCAAAGGATCGTGGTGCCACAGAAGATGAGAGAGTGTTTACTCCAGAAGTTACACCGAGTGCACCAGGGGATAGACAAATCCATCCAAAGAGCCAGGGACAAATGGTTCTGGCCTGGCATGACTGAACAGATTAGGAGGCTAATCCTCACCTGCCCATCCTGCCTGGAGCACCAACCTAGACAGAAACAAGCAGCGGTCATCCCTGTGATCACAACCAATGCCATGCAGATACTGGGTTGTGACATTTTCCAGCATGCTGGTCGATGGTACAGTTGCATCATCGACTACCACACCGGATACCCATGGGTAAAGCAACTGAAGAACCAAGAAGCAGATACAGTTATCCAACATTTTCAGAGTGTCTGCAACCAGTTTGGTTACCCTATGGAGGTAGTGAGTGATCGAGGCTCACAATACACTTCTAGCGACTTCCAGGAACTCTGCTTGAAATTCAACATCATTCACAAGCCAGGGACCCCTCACTCTCAGTGGAAAAACGGCCGCTGTGAAAATGCCATTGGGAGACTCAAGAGGTTACTTGAGAAGTCCAAAGAAGAGGAAACGACCATGGAAGACATACTTGTGAACAACCGTGACACACCGCTAGATGGAAATACTCCCTCACCCTATGAGCTGATGTTTCACAGGAAGGTCAAATCAGACCTACCCTCAATACCACTCAGCCTGTTCGACAGCACCAACAGCATCAACGCAGGCCATAGAAGTGTGAAGCACGCTGAAAGAACGAACGAAAGCGAAAACAGAGGTGAACCATCAAGGCTGGAGCAACATCAAACAGTCATGTTTATGAAGAAACCTCAGGAAAAGAAGGCCCGATGGTCAAGTGGGACAGTCGTCACTGTGGACGGTCAACGATCATACACCGTGGAGGACGACGCAACTGGAGCACAATATTCCAGAGATCGAGTCCACATCAAGCCAACTCTCGGTAATGCCGCCACTCCACAAACTGCGAAAGCCGCTTCCAAAGGAAGAGAAGAAAGTGTATCAGTGCCAGTTGGGATGCCAAGCTCAAAAGATACGGCTAGCCCACCAAAGCCGAAGGAAGAGACCCCCATGAAGCAGAAAGCTGACAATCCATCAGACAGCATCAAAACATCCCGACCAAGGCGTGTCATCAAAGCACCAGTGAAATATGGATATGAATGAAACCTTGGATGTGACATTTACACAGAAGTGATTTAAAAAAAAAAAAAAAAACACACAACAACAAAAACTGTTGTTCTTTCTTTTATCTTTAGATCACCAAGCTATGTTTTTTTTTTTATTATTCTGTTATAGTTATATTTGTCATCCCCAATCAGGAACTGACATTGTGTTAGTGGAAACTTTGTTTGTTTTGTTCTCAACAAGGGGGATGACGTAGCAGTTTAGATTTCGCTACGTGTTTAAGCTATACTTTATGTAAGTGGAGTTCTGGTGTCTCTCGATTGCACAATAGCACATGTAAAACTAGAGTGTGCAAACCGTACAATAAAGGTTGATCTTCTGTGAGTAATAGCGCAGAGTATACTTCATAGGGTCAAAGGTTTAAGCAAACCACAACAGTTATGGCAGTGAGGACATAATTATGACAAAACAAAATAATCTGATGGGCAGGACAATGGCTCTGCAATTACATCTAATAACTTTGTCTTTCTTGGTCTCAGTGTGCATGAACAACCTTATGGGCAAATTCTTTAAGTTTTCATTTGGGACTCAATGCTGCTCACATAAATTAGATTATGCTGAAGTTAAGATGTGACACCATTACAGACAATACCCACATACAGGCATAATGGAAAAATTCTGAATAAAAGTATAATTTTTTTTAATGTTTCCTTTGCATTGCCCTTCTGACTGCCCAGGGTTTCTATTATTGCAGATGTTGTCTTGGTTTGTTGCTTAATATACACTCTTGTTTAGAGAAAAAAAATATTATTTAATCCTCAGTCATACAGGGTCAGCATGCTGCAAAAGCTGAGGACGGTGACGGAGATACAGCTTGGTAAGTCATTCACAGATATTTATTTTGTTGCCTTTTCATCACTGACTTTCAGCCAATACATCTTACTACAATAAATCTGATTGGTCAAGAGAATTCAATCAATATTCAATAGCATGTGAAGTTGACACAGTAAATGCAATCTCAGCAGCCAATATTGCATAATAATCATGTCAAGTTCAAAGTCTGCTTAATTTCCAAGCCCCTCCTCAGTGTAGAGTTCTAAACCTTTTATAAACTCAAGCATATTTAAACAAGTATTGAATGTTACACTCCCCCTTCCCTCTCTACAGGGTGGGAGGAATGCTCTCCCCACCGGTACCACCTCATCTCATTTTTTCCTGCTTTATTTCAATTTTTTTTCCTTTTGTATTTCATTTAACTTCTTATTGATCGCTTTCTCTGTTGCCCTTCAGGAGTTTCTCTTGAGAAGATAGAAATTGACCCAGTACTTCAACCCAAGTCAGCAAAAAAGTTTTGGGGAAAACAAAAATTTGTAAGTATTATCACTGACAGTACATCTGTTCAAATTTGGAGAGAATATTTTGATCATGGCTGTAAAACAAAAAAGAATTTGATATGCAGGTTTTCACTTTACTGCATTTTGCCAGTTAGACAGGTCGTTAGCTACCCTTTCTGCCTCACCCCACAGGTAGACAGGTCCTTAGCTACCCTTTCTGCCTCACCCCACAGTTAGACAGGTCGTTAGCTACCCTTTCTGCCTCACCCCACTGGTAGACAGATCCTTAGCTACCCTTTCTGCCTCACCCCACAGTTAGACAGGTCCTTAGCTACCCTTTCTGCCTCACCCCACAGGTGGACAGATCCTTAGCTACCCTTTCTGCCTCACCCCACAGTTAGACAGGTCCTTAGCTACCCTTTCTGCCTCACCGCACAGGTAGACAGGTCCTTAGCTACCCTTTCTGCCTCACCCCACAGGTAGACAGGTCCTTAGCTACTCTTTCTGCCTCACCCCACAGGTAGACAGGTCCATAGCTACCCTTTCTCCCTCACCCCACAGTTTGACAGGTCCTTAGCTACCCTTTCTGCCTCACCGCACAGGTAGACAGGTCCTTAGTACCCTTTCTGCCTCACCCCACAGGTAGACAGGTCCTTAGCTACCCTTTCTGCCTCACCCCACAGGTAGACAGGTCCTTAGCTACCCTTTCTGCCTCACCTATGAGTGACCAACACAGACAAGTGATGAGAATAGAGTGTGAATGGATACTGGGATTAATTATCAGGGAAGCCTCAGATCAAATGCTGCAGGGAAACCTTGTGGTGGACTGGCATCCCAATCTAAGGAGGGGATGAGGGGGGGGGGGAATAAAACTCTTAAAGTCAATTCATGCTACCCATATAAGCTCTGGCTGCATGAGCTGTTGCCTTAAGTACAGAGGGGAACATGGAGTGTTCTGAATACCACAACATTGCAAACAAAATAGAATAAACACCGCATCACTGCAAGAAATATTATCAACACAAAGAAATATTATCAACACACACCGACACCATGATATAGTTTAAGCCTCAGCATTTATCTGGTCTGGTTTCACTCATCTTTACCATGTGCCGGTCTTTGGCTGGCTGATAGTGCATGTTGTAGAGGTCCATATGTCAAGTGAAATATTAACAAACATGGCCTAGGGCTTCTTGGCTAAGGTTAATTAAAGTTTAACTCAAATGTATCGCATATTTTGTTCAAAAACTAACTGTGGCCAGGTTTTCAAAATCTATTAAAGAATAAACTGCAACACTGGGAATGGTTTCTTTCACCAAAAACTGTTGATTTGAAATTACAAACATCATATACCGTAAAGTTTGAGATCACTACAACACCAGAATGCAAGTTGTTCTACACCACAATACTCCATTAAAACAAAGAAGAGTCATCACCCCAACACTGCAAACCCCAATGTCCCCCTCAGCACAATGTTAACTTTTTTTTTGTCTGAATTGTCCTGTTACCTCTTCCTTTTAATACTAACTTCTAAAGTCACTTTTTCTTAAGACTTCAATAGATATGGAAAATGTGGTTGCTTGTGATCTAAATGAAGTGAAGAACAATGGAAAATCTGTGTTCAGAATAGTTTACTTCAGTCAAAATGCACATGAGTTTAAACACTACGACTTTGAAACTGATGCTGATGATGCAGGTGAGAAATTTTCTGTCTTTTTCTCTGCGTACAGTAATTTATCACAGCAAAGAGAATTTTTCACAGCAAAGAGCATTTGAGATAGTCTATTTTTGGAAGTAAGTTGATTATTATTCCCTGGCCTACCAGTTTTTTTTTGTCGTCATTGGTATTTATATTCTCCATATTAACAATCAAGAGCCCCTGTATTGTTGGTGATCATTTCCTTTATTCTCAATACCCTACTGTTTGATTCAGGGTTGATATTGTAAGGAGAAATTAGATTTTAGTCAGCCTAAGGCATCAAAGGCTTCATTGATTGGGCAACAATTTTCCCTGGTGTACAAAAAAATGTTTTTTCAACATTAACTTTTTTGTTGTTGTTTATGTTTCTTTGTTCATTTGTTTTGCCAGGAGAAATCGTTGAACAGGTCAATCACATTATCAAGTCCAACATGAGTGGAAAAAGATCAGAATACTTGTCTTCAAAAGAAAGAAAATCTGACAAAAGAAGATCTTTAAGATCATAGCCATTGTAACAAGAACTACTGAAGCTTACTCACACTATTAAATGACCGATCAATAAAAATTATACTGTATTTCCTCAAATAAGCACCCAATAAGCACACTCCAATAAGCACCCTTCCTACAATAAATGCCCCCTCTCTTACCCAACATTTTTCGAGGAAGTACAGTACCTAATTTTAGAAATTCTCCTCAAGTTTAAATAAATGACACAGTAGTTAAGAACAAGTCTCTGCAAGAATCAAACATCTTAGGAAATGAAAATTTTCAACACCCCTTCAAATTTTGCATGCAGTTAGGCACTGGGGGGGGGGGGGGGGAAATGCAAAGAAATGTTCATCTTAAAGGTTGCAGCACTCTTGTTTCCATGATAACAATGGCTGCTTCTTCAAGGCCTGAGTCATGTTACCCGAAAAAAAAAAAAAAGTCGAAATGACTCTCGGGCGACTTAACCCGTTACCACTTAAAAATATTTACCGGGCCAAAGAATGGTCCAAAATTGGCAAAGCTCCACTTAACTCAGATCACGTCTGCAAATCGCATTCATTCACCAGACTGTTCACCCGATCTCCTTCCGTCGCTTTAAGGTGTTTAAGACCATCGCTTTCCAAATCAAGTATCCTTCCGTAGATCTACTCTTCATTTAAAGCACCTAAAAGTCTATCTCAATCGGGACGGAGCGGAAATTTAAACCCCTTGAAAATCTCAAAACTCGCGACCAGTTAAACGGGAAGTTCGCAATCACTTATGCTCGGGCAGCAGGTGTGAACGCAGCTTTATTAGGAAGCACGCTCGCCCCATGTTTTAATTGTTGTTTAACAGGTTTGTGGGTAAGAAACATTAAAATCAAAGCTCAGACAACATCTCCCAAATAGCTGCATTTATTACAATCAAATATAGTTTGTTGTTTTACACCATGCAATTAAAGATATGTAAATCCTTTTGTGGGCGCTTCCTGGCACTTTCTTGTGAACTGCATCCATTTATTGAGGTTTAACTATGGCATTACTGTTCATGTAGTGGTAAGTTTGAAAACTCTGCAAAATAAGTTCCATGGTCTGATAAGCTGTGAAATTTTACTCAGCCAAATCAATTTGTGGAGAATTTTAGGCCATGAGACAATTTTAAGTGGCGCATTCCGTTGTGTGATACAATAGAGAATGGCATCGTAAAAATAAGAACAGAAACAAATGGTTTTGAGGGAGCAAGGACATAAGATGCATGGAAATAATCTCGCGCACCTGAAGATTCGCGCGCTCCTTAAATTCCATGGTAGATCTGAGACCTCATTCTCGTTACCAGTCCTTTTTATTTTTGGTCGCCCAGCAATAGCAACCGAGTTGCTCTGAGAACGAGAATACGGAGACATCATTTTCTCCGATATTTACAGACTTGCGGTGCGTAAGAAAGAATTCGCACTGAGAAAAGGGACGGTTTTTTAGCGTATATAAATTTTACTTTCTGTCTTACCCTTAGAATCAAGCTCTCCATCTCGATTCGCGTCAAAAGCTACCACATATCGGTTAGCAATCAGCAGAGAGATATCAAGTCCTTCCGCCAACTCATCTGGTGAAATACCACCATCTCCATCTGTGTCCATAGTTTCAAATGTACCATCCTGAAGAAATTTAAAAGTTTGTATAGTTTCCAAAAAAATTGTGGTACTGTGTCGGGGAGGGGGGGGGGGGTGTGTGGGACGTTGGTTTTGGTATATACTGAAACAGTGCATGGCATTGAAGATGTGCTCTGACTGGCTACTCAAACTTAACTGGAATATCGTTTGCTATTTATCTTCCAGCAACTCACGCAGAATATGCGCCCGAAAATGTTGCATTCGTTGCAGGAATGAGTGAGTTAAAATCATCTTTAAGTGTCGTATTATCTTACTGTTTTAATTGATGCCTAAACATTTGCAGCTCAGTAAATATCCACTGGTACCCACCCCTACTTCGGTCGATAGTTTATAATTACCAAGTGAGTTGCCCATGTAAATCAGCTTCCGTAAAGACTTTTCAAAGCTGAGGTTCTGAGCTTTGGCTCTTGGCTCTGATTCTCTAGTGATGAAGGGCAAACGCTCCAAAGGTCAGCCCTAGAAACTCTTTCTGGTGGCCGGTAGATGCTAACTCAGTAGACGTAAAAATAGCTGTTACACAACCTTTCAGACCTCCATCCTTCTTTATCAATACCCTGAGGGAATTTTAGTTCCCCTCCCAGATCCTAGATCCTAGAGTCCCCGTTTCTTCTGGTAACTGATCATAAAAGTGAAAACAAGTGGACACGGAGCGCCAATAGATATAGTGCATTCACTGAGCATGCGCATTATTGCTGTCTTATTTCCCGGCCAACGATGCAAAGAGCAAAGACATCAGCCTTTTCAAAAGTTCCACAGCGCCTTGAAATACATCCACTTCGAGGTTTGTTTAGTTTTTTAACAAAGCAAAACAAAGTAAAACAGTTTTGGACAAATTCAGCCAATTCTGAATCCCCTCCTTGCTAATTCTTTTATTCTTCTCCTGAGATAGATGGACACGCCCTCAATGTTAAGAAATGTACGATAACTTACCTCATAATTATCAATCTCTCTTTCGTCCGAAGTCACGACTGGCCTCCCAAATGCCGCGCTGGCTGCCAAAACCAACAGTGCACAGAAAATAAAAATCTTTCTATTCGTCATGTATCTCAGTCGCCTTCGCTTCTGTAGAACATAGAAAAAAAATACAATTTCAATACACTTAGCCAGGTTAATACATACATACACACAGCCTTTATTTCTGTGTCTAGTGATTCCAATGCCAAGGCACTGATAGGGGACACTAACAAATGCAGTATGTTGCAAATTTGGTAAAAAGATATTGATTAAATAATAAAATATTGATAAAATGATTAGCAATTAATACTGATTAAAATATTGGATAAAGTATTAATTAACAATAATTAATTCGAGTATGATCCCTAAGAAAAGATGCACTTCTATTTACTATTTCGATCTTGACAAATCTCTTAAGTTTGCTACAACACTTTTTACAATCAAAACTATATGACACTATTTTAAAACATTTATACTCTAAGTTGTGCAGAGATAACAAATCGTTCCACATCCATTGACTTCAGTTGATAAATCTTTCTTTTGTATCATCACTCTGATTATCCTTTCCTTTTTGGTTAGCTTTGCCCGGAGTGATGGCCCTAAATAGCTGATCGAATGCATGTCATGAGTGACAGTGCGATAACGCTCCCGCCTGAAGTCACAGTTTCTTAAATTATATTTTTCTTACTTGTTCACAGTTCAATTGGAATATATCTGTTAAGTACGTTGGTGTAAGTCCACCTTTAACTTTATCCATGAGGACATATACACCTTGTAGCCTTCTATTAGATAATGGTGTCACTTTGGCTTTATGAAGTAATGTTCCATGTGTATCCGATGTGATATTAAATACCGCCCATAAAGCTCTTTCTTGTAGCCTTTCAAGTTTTCTCCAATCCGAGGCTCGCGGAAAAGTGCCGTACCAAGTGGCAATAGAATAGCGACACATAAACTTTCTACCTCCACGCCTAAGGAAGATTAGCTGTATAGCATTCGAAACGTCGTGGTCAACCCACGATTGGTTAGCCAGACTCTTATATCGTGAGACAAATGATTAACTGTTCATTTATGCAAAAATATCTCGTTTCATCAGGAATCAGGAATAACTTGTTTATTTCGAGAGCTAGGAAAGAAACCCGAAAGTGTTTGTAGGACAATAAACCCACAAGAGTCGTTTATATTTTCTATGTTTTGACTATATATATTCTGCCGCTTTTTGCGTCTCCATCGCCGATATTATACAAGAAATAAAAACGTTGTAAGTCAACTTCAAACAATTATTTTCTTGCGCGGGATCAAAGCGAGCAATCCCAAGCGGGCAAGATGGGCCCAACTTACCCGCTCGTGGAGCTAACCAGAACGCACGTTTCGCGTCTCACTTCCTACCTTCACTGCTAGCGATATAATGATAAGTATTATTTGCATGAAACTTTTTTTTTCTTTTTATCAACGCAAGGTTCACATCTGCTAATGTTTTCAAACTACGCATGTTATCTCTGACTTAAGACTTCAGTTCAATTTGTGCATCACAGTCATGTGTTCTGCTATCTCGCGTAAACAGAGAACAGGTTTTACACAGCGAGTTTGAAAAAGTTAACTTTCTACGAACATCTTGAATATTTTCTTTTGCATTATCTTTATTCTTTATCTTTCACTCCTTTTTTTTCCAAATAAAGTGCTTATACCATTAACTGCCCAACGACAGTCAGTTTCTTATCAAACCCTTTTTGTAACGCGTGTACTCGTCACAATCAAAGAAGCGAAAAATGAAAACGTTAATCAGTTCAAGACTTAAATCCTTCACCCCCTTCTTTGACCGAGAGAAGACAAGGACCGGAGTGAACTTTT
The DNA here is from genome assembly GCF_964205215.1 of Stylophora pistillata. NCBI lineage: Eukaryota > Metazoa > Cnidaria > Anthozoa > Scleractinia > Pocilloporidae > Stylophora > Stylophora pistillata. The sequence goes on from NC_142523.1 coordinate 24,287,158, forward strand.
AACGCTTGAATGAGTGACTGTATCACTAACCTCTATGAGTTACTGTATATATTGTATAGAACAGAGGATTTTTTCTTATGAGTATCGACTGCACAAAAATGTACTGAGATTGCCCCCTTTCATTCGCTCTAAAAGCTGCATTATAATCTCTCCTTTCTTCCACTGTCAGGAGATTTCATTTTAACGACCAACCCTTTTGCGTTAAAAAAAAATACGTGGTCTTCGCACATTTAATTATGTTGTTTGTTTATTGCTCCGTTCCTTTGTTCCAATTCGTAATTCAGCTCTAAAGAGAAATAACTTACCTTTTCTTGAAAAACTGCGAAAAAAGTTGTTAGAGACGGTTCTAACGCGAATCACCTTGAAATTAGATTTGATATGCGCTGCTCGCCTCCTGACTCCAGATATTAAGCAAAATTCAAAAGATTTTATTTACCATTCCAATGTAACAATCCTCATTGCCATGCCACAACTGTTCCAGAAAATTGAAGTTGCTCGCTGGGGAGTCGAGAAGACTAAAGTAAAAGCAATTTGCTTCAATCCAGGAGGTCATTTTGTGTTCATCAAACGGATAAGACAAATCAAAGTACAGTAGAGTCTCTCTCGAAGACAAGCGCTGCTGGAATTAACCGAATTCCTATCCAATTGTCTGACGTAGGAAGATGGCGGACGAAACATCGAAGAGAGTCAAGACAACGCGACCTCGGCAATTCTGCGGGAACAAGGTTGTTCTGATGCACATTAACTACATGCATTTTTGTTTTAAATGTTCTTCGCTAGGAAAACTGAATTGCATGTTTAACGCTTTTAAAATCTACATCCGGTTCTAGGACAAAACAAGAAGTTACGAATTTCGCTTTCTTGAAAGTTTTTTTTTTGTATGTATTTGTTAGACATTTAAGAATAAATATTAGCGAGAAAAACACACAACGTTTCGATGACTCCATGTCATCATTCTCAAGTGAGAAGAGAATAAAAATGAATAGTTAATTTATACCGCACGAAGGTGACGTAAAAAGTTAAAAACTTTTTTTTTAAAAAATTTAAATAAATAATTGCGCGTGTTGAGTTCATAAATGTAAACTATTAAATAAATAGTTTCGCGCGTATGGAATTCGATTGTTTGTTCAAGGAAGGCTTCATCTTCTTTATGAAAAGCATTTCATGAACTAAACAGTCCAGTTTCCCGGTGCACTTTTTAAGTACGTTGAAATGCTTGGTCAGGTCGCCGATGGTTTGTAGGCCGTGGTCGTTCTTTAGATGTTTGCCGCTGGCCGAATTACGGTGCTGATTAATACGTTGATGTAAATGCCGGCTGGTGTACCCGACGTACTCTGCATCACACAGATCACATTTATAATTATATACAACGCATTGTTGGCTAACTATAGGAGGTTTAGGCTCACGTACGCTGAGATCTTCAAAGATTTTGCGACTCTTGAACACGGAATGAAGGGTGTGACCGATTTTGTTGCTTAGATCTGATAATTGCCTTTTCACTGCGTCAGCTGACTTTTGATCTTGAAAAGGCAAAACCACTCGGTGAACAGCATTTTCGTTGATGGATAATTGAACTTGCACTCCAGGGTTTTCCGACCCAACTGAGTTATGAATTGTATGTATTGTATTGTATGTATTTGTATTGTATGTATGTATTTGTGAATATTTATACAGGGTAGCCCAGTTCAGCTAAGGCTTGTTTAAATGGGGCCCTGTCACACCCACCCATTCCACCCCAGGGGAGGACATCCACCACACAGTAATCTCGTACAAGGCTCGAACCCTCGACTTCCTGCTCAACACAATCCGGCGCTCTAACCAATTGAGCTAACCGGGCGGCGGTTATCTTAATAAGGTTAAGTTATGGTAAACTGATTGAAAAACAGCGGTTAGATAAATTTTCGTTCCTCTCCGCCCCCCTAAAAAACTCGACATTCCAAATTAGTAGTGAAATTCAAATTGAAAGTGGTCAGAGAATAAATTGATTAGCGATGGGTTCGAAAAAGAATTCAGATGTAAAGGAACATGAGACAAAAAATCAAAACAGGACAAACAAATGAAACGAAAATAGGCTAGGAGCAATGATGGATGGGCAAAATTTCCTTTAGCAAAACAAATTTTTCTTTGTAAGGTACCGCGAATTATCCATGAAATGTTAATTACTGTAGAGAATCAACTGATTTAAACCAACTTTCAAGAGCTCATAGAGACATTAATCACTGTCATAATATCCAAATTTAGCGTGTTACTAGGACAGTAAAAGAAATAATAATAATATGAGAAAAAAAGATTCTAGTATTTTTTTTCTTGATCCCATATTATGATTTATAGTCAGTTCCGATCTTTTATGTTTTTACCAAATACGTTTGATGACAGTCTTCATTTCCTTTTAAGTCATTCACAAATTGGCAATAACAATGTCTCATATGGTGCTCGGGGGAGGGGTGGGGGAACTGTATCTAAGGGGGGTCTCTCGCTCCACCTCAATTCAGGATTTGAAATCATCTTGGTATGCACATAAATTCTAACAAGATACGGCTGTAGTAACACTCTTCCCTCTGCCTATTTGATACATGCTGCCCACGTCCTTGATGGTAAATTAACACAGCACATAAGCTGTGAAATATCTATAGTGACACGTAGCTAACATACGATAATTAACTTACACCATAATCCTTTAACTCCTTTGAGTGAGCAAGAAAAAAAAAATTCTCCTTACTGCATCGTCACAATTTAAAGCAGGCAAGTGATGAGGATAAAGAAAAATATCACTGGGAGATTACTAGTTGATCCAATGCAAAATTCTCTCAACTGACGAATTGTACGATAAACAGTAAGAAGAATTGCTGAGTGAAAGGGTACAAGAGTAACAAATGGCTTGTAATGTCATCATGTTAGAGCATGATGCTGTTCTTCACATGGAGGTTACAGCTGCAATGTCTTTTGTGGGGGTTCGTTACGGTGTCACGCATTTCACGCATTGTACGGGAAAGTGAAACTGAGCATATCAGCTCTAAATAAACTCACCGATCAAAACAAGCAAAGACTCTTGACTCAAATCTCCTGATCGAACTCAGTTTTCCCTGGCAATGGGAGGAAGAAAATCTGATCAACTGTTCAAAGGCAATGAGTAGTGAGGTCTAACGTCTTCTGTAAAACAAGATAAAAAAAGGTTTTAGTTTTTCACGTTCAGATCCATCATCAATAACTAAAGTTAGACATGCAAAACCGAAATACGTCTACTGAGATGGAGCCAAGCAAATATTAGCTAGATTTTTTAAACATCCATATCTTTGCCATCCTTCCTTCCGGTGATAGAAAAAATATATATCTATTCATTCCTTCGTTTTATTTGAATTTCATTTTTCCGACACCAAATTCAGGACTCATTCAGGGTTTTACTCGAAAGTAAAACATGTGATGGCTGACTTTGGGGAGTTGAGGTCGGAGCACAGAAGGTAGCTGGAAAGAATTCATTTTGACGGGAGTTGATAGTGTGCAATTTAACAGATTGAATTCATTTCTTATTATGAACGAAATTAAAAATGTTTAAAATGACCTGGTTGCATGCAATTTTCTTTTCATTTACAAATATATCTTTTTTTCCAGTTCTGTTTATGAATGTTATACAACATGGCTGGCAGCGCCTGTGGGAAATATATGCAGGGAATCCTGTATTCTGATTGACTACTCAAGCGGGAAAGATGGGCCCATATTGCCCGCTCGGGCAATAAGACGAGCTGACTCACAAAATTTGTAACTTTGGACAATGTTGGCAATAAATTCGCAAAAAACCGCCATAAGACAGTCAAAATAAAGAAAACATAAACGACCCTCTTGAGTTTATTGTGCTACAAACACAGTTGACTTTCTTTTTCGGCTCTCTAAATCAACAAGTCATTCTTGAATCCTATTAAAGCGAAATCTTTTTGCTATATAATAAATCCTTTCTTGACAAAGCTTGTTTGGTAAGATAGCGTTGTGTCAAGGTAAAAATAGGTTTCAGTTTTCACGCTCAGATCCATCATGAACAACCAAACTTAGACGTACAAAACCGAAATACATCTACTGAGATGGAACGACCAAAATTTTGGGGAGATTTCTTTACAAGCACAATTTCAAAACCTCAATACATCTACTGGGATGGAGCAACCAAAAATGTGGCTAAATATCTTTACACCTTTTCCTTCCAGAAATACAAAAGTTAAAAAAAATCCAGTCCCTTGTTTGACTTGAATTCCTCTATTTCGACACCAAATATAGAATTCAAGACACATTTAGGGGTTGCCTCTACAGCACAGTATGCAATGATTCACTTTGAAGAGGTTGGATTAGAATGATACTGAAAAGAACTCATTTTGACGGGAGCTGATAGTATGCAATTTAACGGGTCGAAAAACTTTCTGATTCTGAATGGAATTGAAAATGTTTCAAAAGACCTCGCTGTCTGATTTTCTTTTCATATATAAGGTCTTTCCAGTTCTTATCACAAATGTCGTTGCTGAAATTACGACCAGAACATGATTGAGATATGCTGCTCGTTTAGTATGGACTCTCTTTTCCTTTATATCCGCTTCTGATCACCCTTAAAAGAATTTTTGGTCTGGCTGCCTATCTTTTCGTAAGCAATCTTCGTGATCCTAGATCAGTAATCCTTGGCGATATAAACTAAAATAATAAACTCTTCGTAACATACAGTAACGCTGTCACGCGGCTCGCACAAGGAAAATTAAACTGAGTATATCAGCTCTGAATACACCCACCGACTAAAGTAAACAAAGGTTCTTGACTCAAATCTCCTCAGATCGAGGTCATTTTTTTCTGGCAATAGGAGAAAAAGAATCTGTATGTTAATTTATTTGATGATAAGGAAGTCCACCTTTCAAATAACGCAAAGGTTAGTATTTCATCAATTTTTGTCAAACTTCTTGAGGGCGATAGCTTCAAATGTTGTAGAACATTGATGAATTAATCTTCCCAGATCTTATCTGACCTCTAAGCCAGTGGTTTTCTGCTGTCAAGTTATTACGCCAATTTTTGCGCTAAGATGTCAGACAGAACTTTGCACAGCTCAGCCTTGATACAAATTTATTTGTTACCTTCCAAGGAAGACAACCATAAAGAACGTAAAGGAAAGCAAATAATTTTTCCTTTCTTTCGCCTCCTAAATGATACAATGTAAGTTGCCTTTTGGCACTTCTGCCGATGTAAATAAAAATTGGCAGCACTTTTCTAGCGTTCCAAAATACTTCTGAGCTTTTCTGATCACAATCAGCCAATACCAAAATACATCTGCTGATATTGAGCAACGAAAAATTCGGTTAAATCTCTTTACATCGTTCTTTTCTAACCTTCCTTCAAGTGACTGATGAAAAAAATTTTATTTATTTCTCCGTTTCACTTGAATTCAGTTTCTCCGACACTCAATTCTGGACTCATTCAGTTGTTAGCTCTAAAGCGCAACATGAAATGGCAGACTTTGAAGAGGTCGGATTAGCAGGTGGCAGGAAAGAATTCATTTTGACGAGAGCTGAGAGTATGCAGTTTAACGGCTGGAATGTATTTCCTATTTTGAGTGGAATTAAAAATGTTTGACAAAACCGCGCTGTTTGAGATTTTCTTTCATTTATGAATGTATTTTTTTTAGTTTTTATCACAGATGTCATAACTGTAATTACGACTATAGCATGATTAAGATATGCTGCTCGTTCGGTATGGACTCTCCTTTCCTTTATATTCACACCTGATCGCCCTCAAGTAAATTTTTTGGACTGGCTGTCTGTCTTTTCGTAACTTATTTTCGTGATCCTAGATCAGTAATCCAATTTTAGATCCTTAGCGAGAAAAATAAAAATTAAAAACTCTCCGTGACATGCATATACGTTACTGTTTGTCCACTAAGGGGCTCGTAACGCTCTCACGTAACTAACGCAAGGGAAATCAAACTGAGTATATCAGCTCTAAATAAACTCACCGATTAAAGTGAACAAAGGATCTTCACTGAAATCTTCTGATTGAGGTCACTTTCCCTGGCAGTGGGAGAAAAAGAATCTTTATGATTAGTAACAAATGGCCTTAGATGTCGTCATGTCAGAGCATGATGCTTTTTAACCGCATCTGGTTTTTCTTATTTTGTCTGCAATCGATATTATGCAAATTACATCAACAGGAAAATGAAAAGTTTATAAAGCGTCAGTTGTTACACACGGATAGCTTACCTTAGAAAGATAAAAGCCTCAGTTTTATACTGATTGATCTTTAGATGAAAATCCAACTGTTCAAAGGCAATGAGTATTGAGGCCTAACGTCCCCTGTAAAACAAGATAAGAAAAGGTTTCACTTTTTCACGCTCAGATCTATCAACAACAACTAAAGCTAGACACACAAAACCGAAATAGCTGACTGTCAAACAATGTTGTGTGCATCTTATTAGAGGCTGGTCGCCTCTCAGCTTTTCCTGCCCACAGGGTGGGCGTACTTGAACTGAATGCAGAAAGTCGTTAAAGTGTATGTTAAACAAGTGGATACCTTATAATATTCCAGGGCTTAGTTTTTCTCCTTTTCCTCTCTTATTGATACAGAAGTACTCATTTTCCAGAGTAACCTCTCTCTGGGACAGGGCTAAGAGTTTTTAGAGGGGAGGTCATAGTTTAGAATTCCTGGTTGCATTTATACAAGAAGTGGCCTTCATAGATATCAGCAGGCTGTTGTTGATGGGATGAGAAAGACCGAAAAATGAAGTGTTTTGCATCGCAAGTTATTTATACTAGCTATATTTTTCATAAATTGTGCACTTTGGCAAACTTGAACATTATGATTCTTGTATTGTTGGCGTCAAGTTTGGTTGTCACGGCTCCTTGCAGAACCTCATACAAAAACTTATTCTGACTAGCCCTCATATATCTTAATTTACCTTTTTAATTTTTTACTCAATGTAGGGTCATCTTTAGAACAGTACGATAGAAATGTCTCTTCATTAAATGATCTTACAAAGAGACCCTTGGGTTACATGTAAGGAAAAGCAGACTATCCCACTAATTATGCAGTCAGAAGTGAAAAACCTATGTGTATATGAGAAGAATTTCACGTCGAGAGATGTGGAAGGCATGGCAAGTACCGTTTGTTTTGTAAGGAGAAATAAGATGTTGGTCTCTCTCTCAGGTTTGAAAGGTTAGGAGTAAAGATATTTATAGCTAGGGTGTAATGATAAAATAAAGTTTTAAATTAAAAAACCATCTCTGGCAAAAATGATCAAAAACTACGAGCTTTCGACTGCCCGAACTGCAGTCTTCGACGGGTAAAATGAATGATAAGCAAGCGACATCAACGTTGGTGACCAAGATCTAGAGCCAATGGAAAGAGAGATTCGACAGTATACTCTCCGTGAGAGGGTGAAACATCAGCTAACTCTGTGAACACGCTTTAAGCTACAGAATTGCGAACTCTCGCAAGCGGGGTTTTCTGCAAGGGAGTGTCTTTAGTCTGGTCCTTCAACTCATTCTCCTTTTTGTGTAGAGGTCCCCCCTTTTCATTGAAAAGCCTGCGGTGTGGTAAGGCTGGATTGGAGGTGACATCAGGGAGAGGCGTATGGGTAGCGGACCAGTAAATAGCATTTTTTTTCTAGAATTTTGGAAAGGGTTTGGGATTAACCAGATGTAAAGAAATAGATATAATATATTCCCCAACCCAAACAAAAAAGTCCAATCAATAATACCCTGATACCCTGGGTGCTCTGTGATACTATTAATATTTCGATATGTAAAGACCCCATGTAAAGCATTTTATCTTGTCTATTCAAACGACTGATCATCCAAACAAGCGGCCAGTGTGAGTCTTGAAAAATCTCTGAGCGGTTTGTAGCCGCGGCCATCATTCTGAAATGCTGCATACGGTTCAGTGCATAAAGCCAGCGACCGGCCGGTAGTTTCCCGCGTACACCAGGCTTGGCAAGTGTGCTTTTACTAGCACTCTAAATCTGATTTTTTTCATCAGGCACATTTATAAACCTATTATTGTGTATTCAAATATAATTTGAGTCCAGAATGTCTCCAGCAGAGTCAGTGGCATGTTTAACCAGATGTCAACAGATCACGATCATAGTCCCCATTTGTCATTCGCTCGTTGTCGCGAGCGAAATGCCGATACAAAATTTCTGTTTCGCATAGCTAGACGTACGTAACTTCACACAGATTTTATCATCTCTATATACTTCTACACAAATAAACTTTATGGAAATGGAGTAATTTTGAGCAGAGACATGGCCGTCTGCGAGATATTTTAAGCGATTTTTGCTAGAAATTCGAATCATGAAAATTCTCGAACTTTTAAGGTTTTCCTGAAATATTATTATTTTAGAACCTAGTCATCGCATCCTTTTCAAATTTAGTTGACTCCAATGAGTATACTATTCATCTGAAATTGGCAAAGATTCTTAATTATATCAGGACCCACTAGTCTCTGAGCAGTTTTTAAACTTCATGGACGAGTTTACCATGATTTTACTTAAAATTGTGTCATCTCACTCGAACCACTGTATCTCGTGAACTGTTCGGAGTTTGGAAAAAATATTTGGCAGGTTTTTAACTTAGACTAAAACCAGTATGTACATAAAACAGTATGAAATTCTGGAGGGTACCATGTAGACTCAAATTTTGATATTGCTTGGATCTCACGTGGACACGTTCCCAAGATGAAAATGCCTTATAAGCCGCGTGACATCGAGGCGGTTAAAATCGCCGGCTAAAATAAGCGCACAGTTGGGGTAAATAGATTCAGCCCGGGCCAGAGAGTTAAAAAAATGCTCACGGATGTTGATATCTGCTCCAGGGAATGATTTACCACAGCTACTGAAAGACAAGAGAATCCTCCGCTTTGAGGCGTCATTTCCCTTGCCGATTTTCTTTTACAGAACAACCTCCAAAAACTTGGTACACCCAACAAAATTTCAAAAATTAATTTTCTCCATAAAACCTCTGGAAATAGGAAAATGCCTTCGAAAACAGAGTTCCTCGGTTTTAAAAGGCAGCCTTCATTATTATTTTCCGGTTCCCTAAATTTTAGACCTAGGACACTTGAGCCCGCGTTGTTGACCGCATACCCTCTGACGTGAGCATTTTATTATTCAGCTCTGTCGCGTTCAACCGAAGTCATCCTCTTCTCTTTTGGTTTTATTTTATTTCAGTATGCGTGGAGAGCTGCTGAAATATCGAAAAATGTCCATTTCTCGTCTTCTTTGGAGCGACCGAGGGAAACTTCATGGAGAAATACAGCGTCGCGCCATCGTGATAACGTACACGTTCATGACAAATGACCGGTGCAGATGAGATAGTTTCGTGTAGATCAGCCAGTGTATCTACAGAGGATGTCAGATTGCTCAAATTCCCGTGAAATAAGGTGCAGCACTCGGAATCTGAATGGTATGCACACGATTTCAACACGATATGTTTGTAGTTACGTCAAGCAGCCCTCCAGAAAGGCTGATCAATTTTTTCAAAAGATGACAACCAGAGGTGAGATTTCTCTTCGGGATATTGCTCATAAGATAACATTCTTTCCAAGCCTTGCACGCTTCATTTGTCTGAGACGTTTGTTGTTTAGAACTTAACATCAGATGCGAACATCGCCAAACTATGCAATATCTGATTTTTGAGCTTCGTTCGCGAACTGCCCCTATGAAAAGGAAAAGTAGAGGCCGGCCCGCAGAGATTTTTACATATTTAAAAACTAGAATAATTTTATGACCAACTAGGTGGGTAGTTTCGGTTGCAGAATGGGTTTACTTTTGGAGAAATTCAGATAAAAAATGACCGAAACTGTACCGAGATGAATAATCTATTGGTGTGTTCACATTCACTCTCTGGGTAAATTGAATGTATCAAAGTGAAGATAAATGATGTCGCTATATATGGTAGAAGCACCAATCTGTAATGTTGTATTTAGCTTGAGATACAGAAATCAACACTTTACTCTTTTTTTAAATGTTTTTGCATGGGAATGAGGCCCCAGGCTTCAAACAAGCAGCCATTGTTACTGTGGCAACAAGAGTGCTTCAATCTTTAAAAAGAGCATTTTTTGTGCATTCCCCCTGAGTGCCTAACTGCGTGCAAGGTTTGAAGAGGGGTTGAAAATTTTCATTGCCCAAGATGTTTGATTCTTACAGAGACTTGTTTTTATAAGCATTTTTAATTGGAAAATTGATATCTGTAAAATGAAATAATCCATAAAAATTAATGTTCTGGTATCCAGCACTTGAAGAATCTAACTTCAGTGCTTACACTGATTTTCTTTTGGCATTTCCTATATCTGAGTAACCTGTAATACACTTTGTATTTCCTATGCAAAATCCAGCTTTGGAATCTTTTTTTGATTTAATTGATCTGTCAAGATGATTGTAAATCCCAAGAGAAAGTAAAAACAATAATTATCTTTGAATAATTGCAAGTAATGATGGACTATTCTAAATAGGTGATAAAAGAATCCTTGAAATTGTTGATCAGAAAACAGGCTATTTTAAAAAAATTTAATGATTACTCTTTAATACATGATAATTTTTCTTCTAGATTTATGATGTTGCAGAATATCTTAGAGGAGATTTGAAGACCAAAAACCAACACATTCTGATAGTTTACAAAAAGATTTTTAAGCAAATGGCATCAAGCCAATCGATAGCCATTCCACCTAGTGAAAACAATTCACCATTGAAGTTAGCTCTCCAATCATCTTCCATTCTCAGTACTTCTCCAGTTTTAAGAGTGGATACAGCACCCCAAGTGGGAGGTAATCTTAAATCTAAAACATCTATGGGACGTGTAGAAAGCCAGCCAGTCACGACGCAGCATCTCTCAGTACAGACAACCAGTCTTCATTGAAGTGCCTCAGACCCTGATCTCCGACATCTGAGGCATGAACGCAGCAGCAAATTGTATTCAAGGTCAGCTAGTAATATTGGAGCTGTTTCTACATCTCCTCAGAGCAGGCGACTCCTTCCGCCACCTCCACCTGGTCATCAATCAATGATCGTGCAGTCTAGTTCAAGCGCAAGACTGAAATCGTGAAGTGTTGCTAAGCAAAGAAGAAAAAAACCGTTGGCTTCACAGTAGATGAGAACTAACAATGACTATGATGAATTAAATTGTAGCTCTAGCAGTAGTGAACTTGAAATTTCTTACCAGGATTCATCAACTAGTTTTAACAGACAAAAGTCAGTGGATTCCGCTAGTGGTCCATATGGGAGGAGTCGTTACAGAAGTGACAGTAATGGCTCTGTAGACAGTGGGGAAGAGTTGGACTATAATTCTGATGATGGAGGCAATTATTCTGCTAACAAGAAATTCGAATTGATGGAAATGGACTTATACATCCTTTCAGAAAAAACACCAATGTATATGCATCTTAAAAGTGCCTGGAACAATTGCATTTCGGTAAGTTCTTTTTTTTTTTCCTTTTTAGTAAGCTGTGTGGGTATGCATCATGTGTGTTAACAAAGTTCTACATGCGCTATTTACTGAACTTTAACTCTTTAGACAAAAAAATGGGAAAATCAATGGTGACTGGTAATTTTGTTTCGCATTCGTCCTAGATTTTGCGAACATTTCGGTAAATTCAAAGATATCTATGATTCAATGGTACTGATTTGCTAGGCAACTGAAGGACTGGTAGTGAGCCAAAATTACTGTTGAATTCTTTAACAGTGAAAATTGAAGCTTCCAAATATACATGTAGCAAGTGATTGTTGATCATCACAGAATTGTGGGATGTGTTGGCGCAGCATCCACTTTCTACAACCTCTATAATTATTTGTCTGAAAACTTAGAGACAGTCATGAAACAGTGAAAATGGGAATCATACGGGCTTTTCCCGACATGTACATATGGAAAACAGGCTTCAGCACAGAAAGTGCCGTTATGAGCAACCAATTTAGATTATGGCAGTTTGGGCTTCTTCGCATGAAAGAGCTACACGCTGTACATTGTGTAGTCTTAGTAAACTAACCCTCATGTCTCAAGGGCTTACAATAAGTTTGAAATTTAGAGCTATAAAGATATAAGGGGCCACCAGGTTATTGTGGAGCCATGTTGTTTTGTCAGGTTATGTGCAAGACTGGGAACTAATCAGATTATATTTCCTATGTGTACACTGTTGGCATTAGAAAAATTACAGTGCATTAACCTTTCTGCACATTTTGAAAATGAACTTGATTCACACATGTAAAGCTGCTTTTGTAACAGTTTGTTTTCCATTCTTCTTAAAACTGGGTCGAAACAAATTTCTGCTGAACATATTTCAGGATCAACATTAACTTTTCAACTTATTAGCCAAGTGACAACTTAGATGTTACAACTGTTTCAGTTTCTTTACTAGCCAAACTGGCGAGTGGAAATCAAACACCACTAGCCATAACTGAATTTCTACTAGTCTGTGGCTAGTTAGCTACCGTTGATGTTGAGCCCTGAATTTTCTTCGAGAGTCTCAGTAATAGAAGGATTATCAACTAGGGATGTTGATAAAATGGGGTAATTAAAAACTAGCCATGTAAAGGTGTTACACTAGTCAGGTGTTTTGGTTGGCTTAACCAGCACTGTTTTTACTAGCTTCAAGTGATGAGCAGACAGGACATGTGAATCTTGTTGTCAAAACTTAGGTCCAAAGAAAGAAATCTCTTGCACATGATACCTGTGTTGTACACTTGTAATGATTGTAAATAATTTTTAGGGTTAATTGATTATAAATTTTGATTGCCTCTCTCTTCAGAAATCTACACTCCGTCACAGTCGAAGGAGTTCCACACCAACTTCACCCACTGGATCAAACAAAGTTGACAAGTAACTTTTACATACATTTATTTAATAACACGCTGACATTCAAAAGTTGGGGACAGAAGGTCTGTCAAATAAATGCAACTTGGTCAAACCACTAGTTGATTGTTGATTTTCCTTTTATGCAATTGATGCTGATTTATCTATTTACATGTATTTGTCGTTTGAGTTCTGTCTTTTTTTTTTTTCCATAATTCTGTTCTCTTTTTCATTTAAGTACATGTAAAAACTCTCCTCAGTAAACACTTTGCTAATATTTAAAACAGGTGCATTTTTATTACTAATACAATTTGCAGCTGTATTGCCTTACCTCAGGTCACTGTCCAGTTTTAAGAGAACCCAGCTTGTGTGGAGCAAACAGCCCACAGCAAAAAAAAAATTAGAAATTGAGGGCTCATGGCTACTGAATATTAGTTAGATTTGAGTCCTTAATGTTATTCTCATATTCTTTTTTCAGTTCACAGTTATTGCCCCTGTTTAATCAGCTGAAGACAGAAATCCTTCAATCGCATATCATGGAGAAGACATTTATTCTCATCCAGGAGCTTTTTACGGCCGCAGAGAAGAGTTTTAACTGAAAAAAATACTTTTAGAAGGTACGGTACACTACCACTCAGATGTAAGTTAACAACACAGACACGTTTCATATGCTCAGATGCACGGTAGTCAGACATGCTCATACGATTTTTTTTTTTGTGCTTGCATGGACGAAAACGAATGCATGACTTTGTTGTTCTGAGCTATAAGTTTCCTATGTGTTACATTGTTGTGTAAAACAAAGAACTTTTCGGCTTGAAAAAGGAATAAATTGACAATGGAAAATTTACACGTCAGTCAAAAAAGCTATCATGCTACATGTACAAATGTCACATCGCCGTGCAAATTTATCGAATAACGAGCAGTAGCAGTAGATTTGCTTGATCTGAGCTGTTGATAAATCGGACGGAAAGGAAAATGTTACTCATAAAAGGCATTGAAGCACTTGTACCATCTAGGGAATACTCACTAATATGCTTCCCAATTTGTTCATTGCAATCGCACTTCCTTGAATGTTTACGCACCAGACTGTAAACAATAAAGTTGACATTGAAGGTAGTCTGAATAGCAGCCCAGTGTTTTAAATTATGACTTTGCTTTCACTTGACAGTATAAGGGGGCACTGTGCTGCTCAACCATTAGAGAAGAGTATTTTGTAACATGTGCAAACTAACCCATTATATGGCTGGAATAGCATCCAGTATGGTGACGGTGGAACATAATCCTCTTCTCTGATTGGTTTTGCACCATAGTGCCCCCCATACACTACATGTTTTATGGTTTCCTATCTGGATCCTTGGCTTCAAATATTGATTGCAGTTCAACTTAAGTCAGCAGATCTCTTTGTGTTCATGGTGGGTCAACTACAGCAATACATGCCTCAATCCCGCAGCCAATCATCGCAAAAGAAAGGAAGCAATAAGGAGGATAAGCTTGAGTAAGTGTTATTTTCATATCACCCATGTTGCTCTGTGCAACATTTTGAAAATTAGAATAATTACACTGATGATGAAAGAGATTTTTGTGCTCTGATTAGTCAGGGATTGTGATCTATCTCGTTATAATCACCTCGCACGTGACAATTATACTAAGCAGGGGTGCTACATTTCAAAATGGCTGGCTCTTGTCTGTCAATGTTACTAAGAAGGTGATGAACTCGACAAAGGAACCTTGCGAAGAGCACAAAAGATGCTACTTATAGTTTGACTTAAAACTTTTGAAAGGTGCAGTGTAGGATATGAGGATAGTGCATATTTAATCCAATAAGCCTGGGGAAACTGGTTGCGGCAAATGAAAAATGTCCCTATGAGGGCTGCATGAGATTATGCGAACAGGGGTTGGAAAAGCGAGCTGCGACTAAAACTAGAAAGATACAGGGTTCGTATGCATCTTGAAAACCCTTGAAAACCCTTGAATTTCAGGAGGCCAATTTCAAGGCCTTGAAAGTACTTGAATTTTGTTTAGTGTCCTTGAAAGTCCTTGATTTTTTATTGAACAACATCGAAAAATATCTGCTTTTGTTTTGCACCATCAGTAAACCCAAAACATAGTTGTTTCTCGTGGTTTTGAGGTAAAATTGTCATTACAAAAAGTCCTTGAAATTTCTAAGTAGGGTCCTGGAAAGTCCTTGAAAAGTCCTTGAATCTTTGGCCTGAAAAAGTGTACAAACCCTGAAGATAGAAATAGAGCGACAATCATGTTGATAAAATGCTTAATGCTGAGTTGGGTCATGCGGAACAGAAAATATTTGCTCTCCTGTAACTCAGTTCTATTAGCGGTTGAATTCCTTTTTTTTTGGCAAATTAAATGCGCTTTGCACTGACGGTTTTTATTCTAAGAAATTGGTCAAAGAGGGCCCAGTGGACCCCTTTTTTCAACTTAAGGGGGGATTCAGAGTGTCTAGTCTAGTCTGTATGGTTGAGACAGTGAGAAAACGAAGAAGACAGCAAATGAGACCATAAGATGTAAAAGAGTTCAAAGTGAGTTTTATTTGTTTGGAAATTATTTTGGGCCCTCAGCAGCTGTTTTTAATAATCTTGCTGTCACTCATACAAGTACTTTCTTTCCAAAAAATATGGTCATTTAAAATAGCACTTATCCTTTCGATTTTCAGAAATCCCGCTAATCCCCCTCTGGAACTTTGTACTTTCAGGTTTGGTCAAAACTTTTCTTTTAATCATTTGCAGCTTTGTTGTGGTGTTGTTGCACACACTTGTATGTCTGTTTCGTGAGACAGACATTCTATCCACACGATTGATGGTCATAAAAGCACACAAGTAAGTTGGTGATGCTGAGGCATCTTAATTATTGTAAGTGACTACTTTACAACAACCTTTATCACATGTTTTGCTGGAAGATTCCAAGGCCCCTTCAGGTAGGCACTTAACTCCAGTTTCTGTAGCAATATGAAGTGACAAGAGTAAAGTGTCTTGCCTAAGAACAACACAATGTTCCTGGCCATGCAGGGCTTGAACCTGGACTGAATATTCACCGAGCTGAATCTCACACTTTAAAACACAAACTACTGCCCGCAAGCAGGCTAGTCAGAATATTACTTGTACACAAGTCACTCTGTTAATTTTCCAGACACTGGCTCAGTTGAAGTGCTTTCTTTTTACACAGGACAAGCTATCAAGGATCTTCTCAAATGCATTGTTCTTCATCCTTTAACCACATCACAGCAACCAGTTGGTATCTCTCCAGCAGCTCAACTGTTGTTGTCAGGAGCTGACAAGAACATGTTTACAGTGGGAGATAGGGAACAAGAGGTAAGGTTATTGTTTTCAAATGCATCTACAAGGGTGCACTGTTGCTACAGTCCATCCTAGTTGTATCACAAACAAAATAAGCAAGGACACAACTAACAAGTCGTAAGTCTACTAAACTGCGCATGGCCAAGCCAACTCGGGCTCAGGCCCCATCCTATATAGTGACTCCTCACCTTTTGGGTGATGAAGTGTTAACGAAAAAAAATAAAATATAATGTGTTGCAGATGCTCTTTATCAAAAACCCAGGGACTTTTGTGTTGTCCTCCATTTATATCCTCTGCGGGTTCACTTCATGGTGATTTTCTGTATGTGGACTCCTGGGTTCTCATTAGAAGGCAGGACCTCCACATCGGCACCAGGATACTTAAGTATCAGTACCTGCTCACCTTTGCATGGGACTTAAAGGAATCCAATTCTAGAAATAATTTCTCGCCAAGTAATTCTCATAAGGATGCCTCTGTACCAAAAAATGTAATGAGACATGTGCTGTTATCAGTTATATATAATGTACTTTCTGTTTCTTTTCAGACTGATAAATTATTGAGAGAAGTTCTGGACAATGCTACTTCGCTTCTGTTTGAACTGATGTGTGCTATGCATCAGGTTAGGTTTGAATACCATTAACTCCTGACTAACAACTCATTTCTCCCAAAACTACCTCCCCTAAATTGAACTTTTAGGTGATGAGAATGAAAGAAATGATCCCTATCGAAAGGACTTCCTGATTGTCAAACAAGTTCTCCTTGCCAGTATCACAGGAGATGTGTAGAGAAATGGAGAATATAAATATGGATGTTATGCGCAGCGTTGTTTGTTAAGATTTTTGTTTCTTTACACGTTTCCTAAGCTCATGACAAGGAGAATTTGTTAAACAGTCAAGAGCTTCTTTAGTTGGTGATCATTTCCTACATTCTCGTGACTCTAATATATGACTCAGGGATGACATCGTAAGGAGAAATCAGGTGCTAGTCACCCATTGTTAACTTTGATGCAGGGTTGACCTTGTAACTCATCCTTATATTCTTATAGTGAACAATGTTTAGTAACTGGACTGAATTTATGATAACTTTATGAGATTATGTTCCTTGTTATTTCAGGCCAACTGCTTTTCAGTAGAAGACAATGTCCTAAACATTTTTTGGCTCATAAAGATTGTTGAAGCTCAAGAAAAAGCAGTAAGTATTTCACTTGAGGACATCAAGTATTTTGCTTGGTCTTTCAAAAATTGCTTGTTTGAGGGGTTCAGGCTTTTTAGGTGATTCGAGTGTTTAAATTCAATCTATATGAGCTCAAAAATTTCAAATTCACAGACAAATCTTCCTTAACCCTTTCACTCCCATGATCTCATTAGTAATTCTCATTACTGTCAGCCAAACAATTCTTATGATGTTTGACCTGAGAATTTGGTATTGGATCAACTAATTAGTTTTTTCGTGTGGCTTACACAAAGTGTAAACTGCACTATGTCATGATCCAAGTTATTTATTTGATACCGGTAGTCTATTTGGGTTAAGGTAATTCATTGCAACACTGATATACATGAAAAATTACACTCTTGATTGGCTGAAAACAGCTAGGTGCCTTTTCCATGTATTACTAGTGCAAAACTGAGTCACAAATGTAAATTAGATCACACTGGAAACCAATCAGACTTATACAAAGGAGGTTGATGCACCCTTTAGCTGACCAAAATAAACAAAAGCCTGGATAAATTTTAGGTATATTGAAAAAAAATAACAAAACTGCATTCCTGAGTAAGATTTCAGCTGAAAGCAAATTTTGATACAATGTCAAGTTGACCATTTACATGACGATGTCAAGTTCACCTATTCATTTCATGTCTCCACATAGCTTGAATTTGGGAAACACACAGGCATTAAATTACAATAATTCAATAATGAGAAAAGCTTAAAAATTCTGATACTTTAAATCATAATACTATTGTGCACTAGCTTACCTGTACATTGAACCCTGTTATGTTTGCGTCATCATATCTCTGATTACTGTTCCTGAAATCTATTATGGTGAAATTCTATCTATAATAAACTTTCTGTCAAATAAACCTCCCGGTAAAATTGTAAATCTTATTGGGTTAAAAACTTATTAGCAGTGTCAGTGTAATGTACTACTCAACACATGATTCATTAAAATATTGCTTGTGTTCTGATCTTGTTATACACCTATTTTTTTCCCTGAAATTCTTCCATTTGCAACCCCATATCTATACCTACCTTAACTGAATTTTTCTGTGTTGTTTACTGAAAATACAATCAAACCAAAATAGAATAATTATAATAAATGAAAACCTATGCTTACATGTATGTATTGTCGAAAACTAGTCATACATTCAAACCAAATCAAGCTCCCAATGGCTTCTAGTGTAGATTATATCGTGTTCCTCGTGTACTGGTACACAAAATGCCAAAAATATTCATATCATGCTTCCCTGGAGTTAATTTCACATCACTTGCCTTGGAAGAGAAGATTAACCTAGAAATTTCAGAACCCAATTCCACTTTGTTACGTAAAGAAATCATGACTGAATCTATCAAGCCACTGTGTGATATAATGCTGAGGTTTTTTTCAGTACCTAAAATCTTCATGTTACAAGTGCAACCTTTCTTGTCGAAATTAGACCTCCACAACAAAGTTTGGCAATTAACCCTCAACCCTTAACTTTAATGAACATTTCAGCACTATATCGTAATTGCTAGTTATCTTGTTTTTTATAGATGAGCAAGAAAAATATTGAAAACTATCTAACCATAATCAGATTATTAGCTAGAAGAAGCTCATTATGACACCAGACACTAAAAGCAGCTAAATTGCGTAAGACACACATGTACGCATTGCGGACTTACTTTTCTTTATTCTCATCAGTTGTCTGCTTGATGTTGTATTGACATTGTAAGGAGAAATTCGGTCTCGGTCACTCATGGCAGTCTACGAGTTGAGGCAAAATAGAAGCAAACATTTAGAAAAGATTGCTCATTCCAAGAATTATCGAAACAAAGAGAAATACAAATTGATATAACATCATTGGACAAAAGATTAACCAAATATTTTAAAGTTTATGCAACTGCAATTCGTTTCGAGGTGGCGAAAGGCACTTTTCCTAAACTCCTACCCGCTGTATTCGGAACGTGCAAAAAACAGTTTTCCTTCTTTACGGCGGGGATTGACATTTACGGTCTATTCGTTCATACTGTGGTCAATCTGTGTCTTTAAAGGAAACGTTTCAGCTTGGTTTGCTGCCACTTAGAAAATTTGAGGAATTGACGAATTCAACAACGTTTCTTTTCCAATAGAACACGACAATACCCAACGACTTAAAATAAGCAAAGTTCCAATAGTACGCGACCATGACCAACTTAATTTAGCAACTAAATTGTGAACACAAATTTCACGTCGCCAGATGGTTGATGAGAACAACGGAAATATTCTAAATGCTTTACAGTTTGCTTCTTCTAGTCATCTAAAACTCTTAAGTCAAAACAAGACAGACTCGTCTTTTTCAATTTTTATTTTGGTTACAAACGCACATTTTCAGGCTACGGGCGAGTAAGTTGGCCAATCAGATAGCAGAACTAGTGATGGAACGCCGGTAGATTTTTACTAACATCTGTTAACGTTGGTTAGTGCGTATCTTAACCCATAAAACTTTTACAACATCAGTATGCATATTCTCCAGAGTGTTCTTTCTACATTTCTTACTGCGCTCTCTCAGTCGGCAACCATTATCCTTTATTCTCGTAACCTAAATGTTTGATTTAGCACCGACAATGTTGGGAGAAATTAGCTGCTGGTCAATCTGAATGGTGAAGGGTTAAGGGATCTTAGGAACGACCTTAATCCAACGACAACAACAGCGTCTCACAATCAAAGGTTGATATTCTTCCTTCTATTTTCAGAAATATTGTGTACAGAGAATCATGGAACGTTTAACGTTGTTAGTATCATCTTCTGGCCGATATCTCTCTCCCGCCGAAGCTGTTCTTCTTTACCGACAACTTTACCTGCTCAATAATTTTCTGGAATATGGTTCAGTGGTTGCGAATCAGATCCGAGTTGGATACACAGAGGAATTTAGGTATGATAGTGCAGTAGACTATGAACAGTCCGTCCTTTTCGATGTAGTTCGTGGCGCGAGTCAAAAAAAAATCTTTTTGTACCATTTTTCCCGAAATTGTTCTTGCAGTTGTAATATTTGATAACTTATCGTAAGCGTTTTGAGATACTGTAGAAGGTTTATCAATTACAAAGGCTTGCAGACGAGGAAAGGGGAATTATTCAGAGGTTTATGAGAGGGGACATATCGGAGTGGTAGTAATCAAAAACTTACTTCACTCTCTTAAAAAAAGTACATGAAAATTAACACTGAAAAAAATAAAAGACAAATCCAGAAACAAAACAAAACAAAACGTATACAGGCTGTTAAATGATTTGAAGAAGATTTGTTTTGTAACGGCCAAGCATAAATGATCAACATTTAAATTACTGTCGTAGAGTAAATGATTAGGGGCAGAAGAAATGAAAGGGCAGATTAGACAGGTGAAACTTTAAATCTCTAAAGAATCATTGCCATCAATATTTTTTGTTGTCTCATAAATGTTGCAGATATTACATCAGAAAGCCAGTGGTAAAGAGGAAGCTTTCCACTAAGTTTTCCCTGACAAGTCCCATAATTGAACTACTCGAGAAAGTCACGGATTTAGTGTTAAAACAGCCATCACTTAGGTGACGATGGAAACATTTCTCGTTCCCTTTATCAAATCTAGTGTATAGGTATCATATTAAATTCTCTTTCCCATTGTTACCAGTTGAAGAGGTCATTTTATTTAAGATAAGTCATTCTTAAAAGAATTTTTGTATTTAAAACTGTTGAACTCTTGGATTATTTTTGCCGAACGTTTTCCAAAATCCTGCTCGACCATGCTCCTCTATCCCAAACTTCACAGTCAGTGATAACGGGCCGTGAAACAATTGAGGACTCTGTATGTACTATTTTACTCGTTTTGAATTCTTTCCTCTACATGGAAAGTCCACAGAATTTTGCGTAGAGTTGAGCTTGAAACAAATGAGATTTGTTCGAGATACCCCAACTGGGAAAAAAGGAATAAAACTCACCAATTTTGAACTGACCTACAGTTGCTGTGGTTGTTTCCGTTAATAACTGCTTTTCCATAACGAAAAGGTGTAAGTTTACATTACTTTATTAAACGTAAACAGCCTTGGGGGTTCGACTTCATCTCAGAAAGAGTTCATGCTTGTTACACGGCTATCAACCGTGCCTAGAAAGCTGGTGTTGTAGAGCGCCGCACTGTCTTACGGGAGGTCAAAGGTTAAAGCCCTAGACCGTACCAACACTCAGGGTCTTAAAATAACTGAGGGGAACGTGCTGCCTTTGCTCTGACATTTACAAAGGGTTAGATGTTCTTGTCTTTTCGGATTAGGACGATAAGTCCTAGGCGTCGTCTCCTACGTCTTTTCTATATTGTTTAGCAGGGGACGTCCCCCGACTAAACAGTGAAAACTGCCTTACACAGAAGCTTGTAAATTATTTGGACCAAAGCAACGATCACGAAAGACTTGTCTTCTATACAGCGGACTCGGGAAGTTCAAGCACTGATGCTCTTTTGATCAGTGTTGCATCATCCTGATCGGCGCACCAAGTTAGTACTGATCGAGATGACTGGGGCGGTCCTACATCCGAACGATGGAAGTTTTCTTCATCGTCCAAATCGTTACCGATCTTTTGCCTTGGTTTCCAAAAATTTATGTTGATCTCTCGAGCTTCATTTGGGACGATTGGGGTGACACAGACGATCATTTAGGAAGGCCACCGTATTACGACCCGCCTTCATCATCCTAAACGCTTGCCAATTACTGATAACTGTCAAAAGACAAAACGATACAGACTTAAATCGAGAAACAAAAACGAGACACAGAACAGGAAAAACAAAGAAAAAATAATTTAAAACTGTTTGAAATGGAAATTTTCTTCTTGCCGGCCGTCGGCTGAAACAGTCTAATGACGTTACTAAACGTTATGTTATTTGTCACCATAGGGCTGGAAGCGTCATGGGTGTCTCACTTGATTGGCTGATTTAAAAGAATGATGATGTTATAATACTAATTTTTGACCAACAGAGATGGCAATATGTTAAATGCCGAGGGGCCGTGATCTTTGAAAACATTAAAACTACATGAGACTTATTTATCTATTGGGTAATTAATATTCCTTTTCTTAGGATGGTTGTTAATATTATACTATTGCATTTATCATCATCGTCACTATCGCAATTATTATTATCATTCTCGCTTTTTCTATCCTGACACAACAATCTTTACCATGCGCGTTTCTATCTATTTTCACGGGACATATTTAGAAATATTTTATTTCAGAAGTAATTTCTAGTTTGAAACGCCTTTAACGTTTCATGATTGAAGAAACCTTCACAAGCTCTATAATGATAAGACTCCGTATTAACTCTCGACCTAACTTTTCCAACGTGTTGGTTTGAATATTATTACGTTAAGAATACCACAAATAATAATATGCTAATTGCAGGAGTTAATTTAGTTCTCCAGACGGTTGCAGGCGCACAATGTTCGTGTCCTCTTATTGGTTCGATTCGAATTTAGGTCATCTACATATGTGATTATCGGATTCTGAAATACATCCTTATGCAAAGTAAACAGCACATTCTTCCTTTTTGTTGGTTTATGTCACCACGGAAGGAATATTTATATTCAGCCACTTTCGACTTTGTTTAACGAGAATCTATTCATTCTCAGAGAAACACCCTTGATAAAGATAATCTTTTGTTATTTATTTTGGCTCCATCTGGAGTATTGAGAACATCGTTACTCGTTTTATAATTCGGTTGTTAACCTGCTGATGAGGTGCCGCGTAAAATTAATCGTCGCCGATGATCATCATCTCTATTACTTCGACTCTGTGAAAATTTTTCCCATCGTTTTGCGCCTTTCTTTCGTTCTTAAATAACTATTTTAAGCTGATTGTTTTTAAGAGGCATTATTTAGTATTATACAAATACTGATTTTAATTCTGACCAAGAAACAGCTTTGACAAACATAATATTAATGTTGTGTTAATACCATATCTCTGTGTATTAAGCATGTTTGGGCCAATATCTATTTTAGAGTAATTTGCTTCTGTATGCTTTATTTCAGATTAATGCTAGTAAAATGAGCGTTGCTTCTATGGTCTTCTTTAGTTTTCGATCCAAGTGGTCGACTGACGTTGAACTGAATTATATTCGAAAGTTCACCTGTTTCTCCTTTTGACAAAAAAGGAAATAACTGAGGCACTTCATCTTAAAACAGTTCATTAAAAAGGAAGAAAACCAAAACTAAAAAACAACTGAAAGGAAAAGAGATATTAAAAAAAACATAAGAATGCAAAGTTCGTAAACCACTTGGCTGCACCTCAAGTTACACCAAATTTTCTCGTATTTTCCCAACATCCCGCGCGGTCTTTTACTGCGGTTCATTTTTTAGCTGGCAGCGCCCGCAGGCAGGACGAAGCGATCGTGTGTTCTGATTGGCTACCCGTGCGGGAAAGACGGGACCCGCTCAAGATTGCCCGCTTCTATATCGTGCAAGAAATAAAGTGCGGAGAGCGGACCCACAAAGTTCGTGGCTTTTGGACAATGTCGGCAACAAAGTGGAAGACAGTCAAAACAAGAAAAAAAAACAAAAAGATAAAAAAAAGACAAAACAAAACAAAAGCAAAACACACACACACACAGAAAAAAAGAAAAACCCCGACCAATATATCCAGCCATCCTGTCCGAACAAGCTTGATAAATAACGCATATGAACTGTTAGAAACTGTGCTCTATTTCCTAAATGATTTATCATTTTCATTAAACTGTTACATTTATTATTTTATTTTTGCAAATATCAACATCATTATTATCAAAGAAGTTATGATTGACATTATATTGCATCATGTTTCTGCGCTCTGTGAAAATTCCATGAGAAGTCTCAATTACCGTCGTTCTGAATTGTTTTAATGAGCCGGTTGGAAGTAGTATCTGTATTAAACTTTAACCCAGGTTAAACTTGTTTATTCGGAATCTACTTCAGGTGGCTTTAGAAGACTGCGGCGAAAAAGTAATATACTTAATCAAAAGGTATTTATAAATCGATAAATCTCTATGCTTTAATTTTGTCAGCTTGATACGAGCCGTAATTTCTTAAATATACACTCAGTATTTTTTTATTGGCTCCACCCGACATCTGTGAAAACAACATTTAAAAAAGGCGAGATTTTTCTCTCCAATTTAATTACCTCCTGGAAATGGTTTCATCTATCGATAGAAATCCTTTAAATAGTCCGTAAGATCTAACAGTTTCTTTTCCCCCCTTATTTATCGGTGGGAATGCTTATCTTGACTTCACGACACTCAGCAGGTAATTGTAATTTTTGCTTTCCTCCACCAACTCCCCCCCCCCCCACAAAAAAAAATATGATAAATAAATTAAATAACCTTTTCACTTTCCACATAGATTGTCATGAATCCTCAGGCTGTTCTACTGCTCATGCTGGTAGCTGTTCCCTTCACATCTGCAAGTATGTTACTGTAATATTAGGTTATGTTTAGCTGTCACTGCTACCCTCATAAGTAAACAGAATATTTGCGTACGAAAATTTAACCTGCTAGAGAAGATTAAAAACAAATATTCCAACCCTATTCTGAACAGGCTTTTCTGGATCCGAGAAAGATCTTGGAGGACTCAACTTGTTACTTAAAAAGACCTATAAACAACTCATTGTAATGTCTATAAATTTTGACAAAAATGATTCACTCACTACTTGTGACGATAGGTCGAAATCAAATAACCACGTAATGCTCACATTATAGAAGAAAAAAAAGCACATAAAAAGAGAGACCACATCTCAGATAAAAGGCCAGTGGTGACTAATGAGCTCGGAGGGGAGGACCGCGAAAAAATAACGCCTGTACCCACACTATTGTCCGAGCTGTTCTTCTGTTCGTATATGAACAGAGCTATTTAATTGGTCACGCGAATGATGTTGTATGGACAAAGCTATTCAAGAGGTCCTTTGTTTGATTGCGAACGAACCATCTGAGTTCTAGGCAAAGGAAATGCATCGATTAGGTATTGAAAATCACAAATGGAAATTAATTGGGGATAAAAACACTATTGACCTTAAATAACAACTGGAAACAATAGCACACACTCAATGTCATTTATGAGATTTACTCAGCGTGTGGGATTGGCCTCGCGTGTGGCTTCTATACAAACCACTTCGAGCCACTTATTTTTAAACGCTGTGATTGGTTGGTGACCGGAGCGGTGTCTGAGCGCGGAGGAGCTAGAACAAATGCTGAATGTGGAGCTCCCGGATAAATTCTTTTTCACACAAATTGTTGTCGCCCTTGGTTAATGAAATTATGATTTTACCGCAAAAGTGAATGGAGTTTAGTGGTATTGTCATAAAACTATCTGGTCACTCGATTAACTTTTCCTCTTTTTCATTTCTTTTACCTGCACCAATCAGCTAACGATAGGGACCTTAGGTTTATATTTATTTGTATAGTCCCATACATATTGCTACAGTAGCAGCATTAAACGAATATTGTATTATGAATGCGCCTTTCACAATTGTCTTTTGGTTTACGATTGGTTTGCATGTAGCCATAGAGATGAAATCTGAAATTGAACATGATCGCGATCGTAATAGTGAAGAAAAAAGCTTCTTTCTCTATTTAGAGGATGAATAAAAAAGAATAGGGTGGAACAAAAACAAAGTCAGGCAGTGCTTGATAGGGAGGTTGCATGAGAAGATAAATGTAAAACAATAACAACAACAATATCAAATTGATAAATTTGTTCATTTAATTAAATGATATTTTTAAATTCCTTTGCGTCTTTGACAGCTGAAATTTATTAAAAGCATTATTATGTCTCTTCCTTATCCCTTCTCAATCCTCCGCGGTTTCTTTCTTGTTTTTCTTTTCATTTTCTTCTACAAAATACCATTAGTCGATACACTCATACTAAGGGAAATGAGAGAGCAAACCGACCTTAAAAAAAGGACAAAAGAAAAAAAGAATTGAAGAAGTCGAGGGTCAGCGGCAACTGTTTCCTTGCAATTTAGAATGTAGACCCTGTTCCTTTTGATCTTTTTCTGAGAGTTTCAATAAATTTCAGGACTTTCTCAATCGACGAAAACATAATCTGACGGCTATATTCTGCCTGTCTAAAGTATCAAATACAAATAAGCATAAAAGCTCACTCGAACTCGCATTATCGGGAAATCGACAGAACACAAAAATAACAGCTTTCTAGGGAAGATAGCTTTATTAAAAAAACAAATTATCCTAAAAAAACAACACGCTTAATGTCAGTAAAAAAAGGTAAGAAAAACTTTGACAAAAGAGAAATGCAGAAATTCTGTGCTATCAAGAGATTGTCTGCAGCTAAGTCTGAAAAGAGATCAAACGCGTCGCCATCAAGGGTACTCCGACCCATCGCGAGTGCCTTCCAAAAAAAAAAACCGGGTAGAGATCAATCTTGATCTCTGATGAAATGTAACTTCACAATATTAGTTACAAAAAGTCAATCCCTCAAATTAAGCTGCTAACCGCCCATTCATGGGGTTTTCAATTGTGACAGCGCTTGCATGAGTTGTGATGTGGCACTTAATATTCGTTGTCTATTCTTTTTTTTTTAAATGTACATGAAGTGTAAACGATTTGTCACAATTCGTGCGTTTCTTTTCATCATCTCATAGTAACTTGTGCAGGCGATGAGTTTGCTTGTGCAAATCAACAGAGGTGTAACCATGTGCCTTGGCGCTGCAATGGGGTCAGGTTCTGTAGTGATGGATCAGACGAACAATGCAGTAAGTACTGTAGTTACTTTGTTTTTAAATTATTGTATATATTTTAATATTTGTGGGCTGTGCTTTTTCCACCCTGAAAGTATTACAAAAAATAATAATAATCATGCTGACTTGCAAATACATTTTTTTCAAAAGAAAGAAGGAAAAAATTGTGCACCAAGAGCCCAATTCACAAGAACATCTAATAGCGAAATAAAGCCTTGGCGCATAATTTTATCATATGGGAAGGTAGTTTTACAGTAATGGCTGGTTATTCGTCGAATGCTGTCATATCCGTTCATCTTTAATTTGAATGAAGAGTCTCAATGGTATGAAAGAGATTTTTGTGATGGCAAAAGTTACCGTGAAAACAAATGATATAAACTGTAACAAGCAGAATAAGATGTCTGCGATTTCATGTTCGAGATGACCTGATCATTTGTATCTTAGCGCCCGGCAAACTCAATTGCAAATGCATTCAGTTGGCGACAGGAAACAACAAATTATACCTTGCAAGATAAACTGCTCGATGTAAATTATTCTGAAAGCAGGCAACTGTTATGCTGTGAATGAATACTACGAGTTTTCTCGGGTATACTGAGTTCCTCAAGCGCTGGTATATTAATTTCAAAAAGAGCTAATATAGAAATATAGTCATTGACGCATCAACATTGCCTGACTACATCAATTTGACCGGGAAAAAGTAAACAAACCGTTCACAACGCAAGCGAAACTAAATTGCTGAAGGCAGGGCTTACGAAAAAAATTTTCTTTTACATGCTAGCTTTTGTCACCCATCATGATAAACAGCATTTAAATTTCACCGCTGAAGCTTAAACAGTCTTAGTGGTATTGTAAACATATAAATAGAAAATTTGATTGACTTTTCCTTTCTTTCATGTTTTATCTGCACTAATCAGCTGGCCGTAAGTACCTAAATCTAGTTCTATTTTTGTGTCATTTCCTTATGGGAAAAAAGAATCAAAATAACTGATACATACATACATGTTTACTGATTTGATTTTTTGTCGTGGGGCAGAATATGCATATGTGTCACTCACTCAGATGTAAAAGAATCGATATGTCGACGGCAGACCAATTAATAGCCACCTTCCGAGATTATACGGGAATGCTGCCGCTATGACCTTTCCGAAGTAATGCTACGACGTTAAAAATTTAACTCGGTCTTTCTTCAAAGGACCTCGATTTTAATTAAAACACTCGTCCCAATTAGCATATGTGTAACCGAGTCAAAGCTCTTTGAAAGACTAAAGGTGTAACTATGAGTAAAGAAGCTTAATGCAATCGCTTTTGCGCGCTCATCTTTCGCCATCATTTGCATTATTGTGGAATATTCCTCGCCTTTCCCGGGTATATTTTGTTTTCAAAAAAGCGTCCAGGCCACAATCGTTGTTAAATACAATTTCGAGCTTTCATTCTTCTCCCTGCGAGCCGTCAGTATTTCTATCGTTATAAATCGTTCAAATGAGTAACCGGTGAATTTTTATAGGGGAAAGAGAAGCGTTGTTTTCGTGGCTGGCCAACTGTTTACTTTTCTGATGGTTTTATGTCTCATCTGCTCGGTGAAAAATTTTCTGTACTAAACAAGCAGGCTTCGGTGTAACAAGTAAGGCTACTCGATCCGCCGAGGTCAGCGAAGATGTGATTATCCTTGTCATTGAGGGAATACCCCCAAAGAACCAAGGAGGCGACTTCGTATGCGGGTGAAATCTTTGAAGGTAAGGAAACTTTAAGTAGGACATATTTGTTTCAAAGTTACACTGCATTTGACGAATTAAAAGATACCCACCAAGAAACCACAACAACGAATAAAAGTTAAATTCAATGACATTGTTTTTACCTTTAAGCTTGGTCTAGAGAGAAAGGAATAACGGAAAGAATTGAAGAGTTTCCGGCAGAAAGACTTGCTGAAGTCCTTCGCAAATTTTACGTGAAGGCACGTACAGTTAGTGGGCAACACCATTCGCGAAACTCCATGAAAGCCACTCGAGCGGGTCTTGAACGGTACCTACTTAAGCTCCACACAGGAAAGCATTTTCAATCACACGCAACAAAGTTTTTGTTCCATCTACCGAGGCTTCAGATTACCGCCTAAAAAAATTGGCGAAGACGGGGGTGTCGTCACCTATAAAACACAAGCAAGCCTTGGAGCGCGAAGATGTGCAGCAGTTGTTTACCGCGAAGCAGTTAGGAAACGACAATTCTGAAAGTCTAGTTCAGACTGCTCGATTCTATCTGATGCTCTACTTTGGCAGGCGAGGCCGAGAAACCAGAGAAATGTGGTAAAGGAAGAAATTGTTTTCGGAAAAACCGCAAACGGCCTGGAATATATTGCCCTTCGAGAGCGAGCGACAAAAAATCATCCTGGCGGCTTCCGTGACAACTTAGATAATTCGCAAGCCATAATGTATGAGAGACCAGACACTACGGAAAGATGTACAGTCAGATGTATAGAAAAGTATTTGCAGAAGCGAAACCCCTGCTCACCTTACGGCAAAGGCCAAGAAACAACAGCACCGGCGAATTTAATGAAAGCGACGCGGTGCGGTACTGTACTGCAATGTCCCTTTAGGGAAAAACACCTTGCAAGATTTACTCGGCCGCATGAATAAGAAAGCTAGTTTGTCTACTCACTTCGCATCGCACTGTATTCGGGCGACATCAGTAACCATCCTCAAAGCAGCCGGCCTGGAGAATTCGAGAGAGTAAGAAGTGTTACTGGCCACAAAAGTTATGCCTCAATCTATTCGTACCGCGAAAGACTGACAATTCTACAAGTGCAGTCCTCAGCCATAATCAGCAATTTTGTCGTTCCAGCGACAGCGAGCCAAGCTGTTGCACCGCTCAGAGTTACCGCTCAGTCACGAAGTTGTCTTGGAACACTGCAGCAAAATCAGAGCCAAACACTGCAGCAAATTAACATGTAAGTGATTGCTAAAAGGCGATTGCGTGACACTCGGTAAGTTGTAAGATGATATTTGTTACCACGTATCAGACGAAAAAACAGTTTTCAAAATTTCCGGTCTGCATTCTGTACCCAATCTGCAGTCTGCATTTTGTCCCTAGTCTGCATTTCGTAGCCGGTTTGCAGTCTGTATTTTGTACCGATCGATAGCTAAAATGTCAATTCTGACCGTTCACCCGACGTCACCCCAGCAGTTCAAAATAATATCAAGTACTTTCAACTGTATCCGGGAGTTACCCATTGGAAATTGATTATCTTCAAAACTTGTTCAAATGCAATGTATCCATGACTTATTCACAGTTTCCTGTGATTTTTTTCATGATTTACTGAGCCGTTCTGTGAAGACAGCTGAAGTTCATGAATATTCATGGCATCAAAAATAGTATAATGTCGAGTCCTTATCTTTCCTTATTTGGTCTCATCCTTCTGTAATTTCCAAATGCACGCATTTTTTGTTGTTGTTAAGCACCTCGCTTTTCCCAAGGGAAAAGTGTATATTTAACGCCCTCAAACAGAAAAAGAAATGGGAAATCAATTAAACAGCTAAAAAAAAAGGAAAAAAATTACATAGTGAAGCTAAGGGTCAGCAGCAACTTTTTCCTTTCTAGAAACGACATGGTCTAAAATGTTATAATGTGACACTTGGTAGCAAGAGCTATTTTAAATCATTTGGCAATCAACATAAAAGGTCTCATTGTTTCCTAACAATACTTGTCTCTCTGCATATTGGTTGAAATAAGATGAGAATTATGACGCAAGCCCCATAACCCTGGCGATGAAAAAAAAAGAATAAAATGCTATAATTTTGATCTATATTGGGTCGGATTCACCTTGATTGTGGACTGTCTTTTGTTTTCCATCGCCAACTATTGTGGCCAAGCGCCCGCGTAACGTAAGCGGTTTCTTACAAATGTAACTCTAAAATCGGCGTCAAAGTTTATAAAGAACTGTATGGAGAGATTTTTGATAGTTCAAAAAAATTCGGTTAAAAATTTACAGATGGAACGTTTGCCAGTAGTATTAAAAAAGGGTGTCTTGGCACAGTTGCCATGTTTTTGCCTTCCCCCCCCCCCCCCCCCAACTACCAAAAAAATATACCTCCGTTGACCACTAACTCGACGATCGACTCTACGGGCATGAAAAGTTTGAGTTTTTTGTTTGGCCTCAACAGTGGCTATTCCATATTCTTGTTTCTCTTGAACAATGCAGTGGTTTACTCTTGTTGGTGGTTAATACCGTATTAACCACCAACGGAGGTTAATACAGAGGTATCGTGACCTTGGGAATTTTGCGGTTGACCTTGGGATTTGGGTATTTAATGTTAGAAGTTTTTTCTACCTGACCACCCAGTTAATATTTCTTTATTTCTTGGCTTGGATTCTTAATACAACTTTCATCTTTCTACGACTAGCTCAGATGTCAATACTATTCAATTCTACTCTGATTAAAAATGCTGTTCCCCAGCGTATTAAGGCGACACTAAAGGTGACACTACTAGGCTGTCAGTCTTTTTGCATCTTCATCGTTCTATCTCATCAGCCAGCGAATCGCATTAAGTTACATGCAACAGTTCCTGCATACTAAGTATGCGCCTTCGAGTTGTTTACGAAGTTACAAAATCAGCTGGATAACTCAGCAAAATTGGCAACCTGTTTATGACGAGCCACTTGTCATTGACAAACTCACTATATTCACCAACCTCCTGTCTGCGGCTGTAGATTCATATCTACCCTTACTTAAGATAAAAGTGTGCTAGTCTGATAAACCATGGATTACCACCAAAATCAAGTCTCTAATCCGCAATCGCCAGAAGGCTGTTCCTTACAACGGTAAGAATTCTGAGGTTTACAAAGTCTATAGGAATGCTGTGCAGATTAATTGTTCTATCGCCAAGAGGACCTTTTAAACCTGAAAAGTAGTTGAATTAAGATCTTCGAATGTTAAGCGTTGGTGGAGCGAAATCAATAGATTGAGTGGCAAAGGGGGGAGTACCTCCCCCTGGCATCTACAAATGTTGGACGAACAGATGTCAAATGAGGTTCTGCTTGCCGAGCGTTTAAAGTAGTTCCTCGGCAGCCTCACTCTTGACTTCTCTCCCTTGGAACCTCCTAGTCCTAGCATGGTTTACGATGTCCCTCCTGGGTTCTTAATTGATGAACGTACAGCATATCACGCCCTTAGGCGGGTTAAGACTAATAAGTCACCCGGCCCTGACCCAACCCTCAATAGGGTATGGTCTGAACTCGCCTTGGAGCTGGCTCCGGTTGTCTGTGACAATTATAATTCTTCGATTATTCAAGGGTTTATCCCGCCCCAACTAAAGCAGTCAATTTAGTGTTCTGTTCCTAAATGCAGCCCTCCAAAGGTGGTTGAAGAGGATTTGCGCCCAATTTCCCTAACTTCACAGCTCGCTAAGATCTTCAAGGGATTTACCTACCCGTCCATGCTCTCCCAAGTTCAACATAAGCTTGACGAGAAGCATTTTGCGGTTGCTCGTAAATCTACTACTCACGCACTGGTGTACTTCATGCACGTCATCCTCGAATCACTCGACAGGGAGGACATGTACACCAGGATTTTGTTTACTGATTTTAGTAGGGGGTTCGATCTCGTCGTCCACAGCATGCGGTCGGAGGAGCTTGGTGTTTATGAAGCCATTGTCTGTTGGGTTTGCGCCTTTTTGGTTGGCCGGTTGCAACGCGTTAGGATTAATGGCCAACTGTCCTCAGCCATCTCGCCTCGTGGTGGTATCCCACTAGGTACATAATTGGCTCCCCTTCTCTTCGCTATAGTTGTGAATAGCCTGGTCAGTGAATTGTGTGCTCGTCTTAAGTACGTTGATGACCTCACCATCCTGGAACTTATTCCCAGGAACTCCAATAGTTGTCTGCCCATCATCGCATCTAATGTAAATAAGTACTCCCTGGAGCGCAATATGAAACTAAACCCTAAAAAGTGTAAAGAGATGGTTCTTAACCTTCTCAGGTATAAATCAACATGTTCCAGTCCTCTACTATTAGGGGGCGCCCTAATCGAAATGGTATCCCAGTACAAACTACTGGGGGTCATAGTTTCTGATGACCTTTCATGGAACGCACATTGTGAGTACATATACGACAAAGCTACCAAACGCCTCTACGGGATGAGGATTCTTAAGAATAGTGGACTTTCACCTTCCCAATTAGTATCTGTATATTGCAGTACGATTCGCTCTGTGCTCGAATATGCGTCCCCTGCATGGGCGCACTTCCAGCCTACCTAAGTGACCTTTTAGAATAAGTCCAGAAGAAAGCTTTTTATATTATCTTCCCTGATCGCTGTTATAGCGACGCACTGCATCTTGCTGACCTTGAACTCCTTAGTGATAGGCGGCAACAAGCTTGTGTGAATTTTGCCAAGTCCTGTCATATGTCAGAAACACTTACTAGTCTCTTTCGGGTTCCGCTGGTTTACTACCTCGGTTTTAATTTACGCTCAGGCTCACAATCGGTTCAGGCTTCTACTGGAAAATGCAAAACATTTAATGATTTTGTGAAGTCTGTCAAATTTCAAAATATATGTCGCGACCGCCCCCTGTAATTCAGTTGTTACTGCAATAGGGTTGAATACACGATTGTTTGATTGATTGATTTTCTACCTTAAATTTCAAACCTTTTTACGGTTAAGATCGGCCAGAACGGAAACAAGATTGATAATATAAAAATCATAATTAACCTATCGGAAGAACTACATGTAGCATCATTCTTGAAAAGAGATATTAAGAGAAAATAGCCTTAAAAGACTTACACAGAAGATTCGGAGAAGGGTCGTTCACAAGTACCACCCCCAAAAATGCTACGTGGTCTTACAGCACATTATCTAATTCAAAATTCAGTGCGAAGATAAAAAGGTATAAGCTGTTTACACTCAGTGTCACCTTAAAGAAAGGGGTGTTGAAGGTGTTAAATTAAACTTCAAGAAATATTCCTTTTGACATAGAATTTTGACCCCCAGTAGTTTGTACTCGGATACCATTTCGATTAGGGCGCCCCCTATTAGTAGAGGACTGGAACATTTTGATTTACACCTGAGAAGGTCAAGAGCCATCTCTTTACACTAACAAAGCTCTTAGCGATTTGGAAAGGGATTGCCACCTGATATTTAAGTGGCGCATCATAAAACATAAAAGGTTCAATAAATGAGTTATTAGCGACCGAATCGTCGCGTGTGCGAAAAGATCTCTGGTATCGCCACGGGGGCAAACATTGCAGCCCGCTAGAAAGAAAAACGAAAAGCAGTTTCGAAGTTCAAAAAACACGATTTTTGAGAGAGATGAACGCTTTTTCGCCGCAGTTTTATCTTAGATGGATTAGGATAATTCTAGTGCAAGTTAGGTGTAAGTTTTGGTGGGAATTACCCCGTAATATGTTATAGAATATACCGATAAACTTCTCTCTTTACGTAAGATCTATTGTGAAATCGTCATCGAGTAATGGTCTCGACTTGTCACAAAATTAGCCATAAATCGCTACGAAACAACTCATTTAAGTCCTATCAGTTATATTTTTATGTAGAACTTGTCTTCATACTTGTCGACTTATCAAATGTACAACTTGCGACGTCTGAAAATGTAGCTCCTCAACGGAGAGAGTCGTTGTTAGCGTGATGAGAATGTTTTTTAACCGAGCTGTTGCTTTTTGAAACGATGGAATAAGCGATGAAAAACACGAAGAA
Source organism: Stylophora pistillata (assembly GCF_964205215.1). Lineage (NCBI taxonomy): Eukaryota > Metazoa > Cnidaria > Anthozoa > Scleractinia > Pocilloporidae > Stylophora > Stylophora pistillata. Next base: position 24,321,860 of record NC_142523.1, read on the forward strand.
ACCCCTGGGTCAAGCGATAGTTAGTTTGAGCAAAATCCAACCGTTTTTGAGCTGTCACTTCTCCTAGAGCTCCCTGGAGGATCTGTCTGAAAAGGCAAGATCACGGGATCTCCGGCAGAAACTGAAGACATATATTCATTTGTGCATCGCTCCTTAAGCGACTCATTTATACCTACTCTACTTAGAAATAATTGTTATGGAAAGCCTTTTCAGTTTTGTTTTATTGTGTTAAGTGTACCTCTAGCCATTTTCTTGGAGTTGTAAAACAAAAGAGCGCTGAAACAGCTAGCTCGAAATGGCACGAGATTGAAATGGTGTGTTTGAGCATTAAATATTATCGTGATACATTAAAGTTATTTAACACCTACGTTGCTTATTTGTTGTGACCAAGGAGAACGAACCAGCGTTGATATTCGGCTTAACACTGAACCTTTTCTTCTACGATGATGAGTAGAGACATTACGCGATGACGATTTCACAACAGACCCGCCTTTTGCAAGGAGAGAAGTTTATCGGTTTATTTTATAATATATTTCGGGGTTATTCCCACCTAAACTTATAGCTACCTTGTAATAAAATTATCTTAATCCGTCTGTGATAAAACTCCGGCGAAAAAGCGTTGATCTCTCTCAAAAATGGTTTTTTTGAACACCGAAACTGCCTTTCGCCAAACATTTCTTACTAGCGAGCCGCAACGTTTACCCCGACGGTCGATCCCAGAAATCTCTCCGCAAACGCAAGGTTCCGGTTACTGGAAACTCATTCATTTGATCGCCATCCTGGCCAAGACCAAGTTCTCAAGAGTTATCGGTTAAGTCTTTGAATATATCCACTACCGACCAAGATAAATGAAAAGAAACAGGTTGAAGAGTTCGAGATTCTAAATGAAAAAAAAATTGGGGTCTTGATAGCAATAACATTTCTTTGATAATTTTTATAGTGCTGTTAGTTAATGTTGTTAATATAACTGAAGATATATATCTAGTTACCAGATCATGTTCCAGTGTTGGCAAGAGGATCCAAACCTTCGACCAACATTCTCCAATCTTGCAGACACCCTCAAAAAGTTGATACAAAACGAGACGGTAAGTTTGTTATGTAATAATACTATAACCCTCTATCTCTATGTTATTGTATTGGAGTGCTTTAAGATGAAAAAGAAAAAGATGGGTATTACATGCTTTCCTTTGTCAGTTATATGTCAAATGCCGTTCCTCTCTTTAAAAAAACACATTTTGTCTGCAACATCATCGACATTTGTTTCATTATCGGAATATTTCATCCACATTTTTTGTTTGTCTTGCAGACTTACGTCAATATGGAAGAATACGACAACAATTTGTACGCAAATATTGACGACCTCTTATAGTAACTAAAGAAAATTGCAGTAAGGGAAAGATAGTTAAAGGAATCCTTTAAACAAAGCACGTAAGAAAATCAGTGCGATGTTTGTGCTCTTTCTGTTTTGTTCCATGACACAATGTAGTTTTGGTATTAAAACGTTAAAGTTTCGTCTGTCGTTTCCCACAAGTATTCACAACTAGATAGGGTCAAATCAGGGTTTATCCTTCGGTGCATTGTCTGTCTCATAGCTGTGAATTGCGACTTAGAAGAAACAATGTACTTTGTTGACACTGATAGCCCTAGCACCAATAGCTGCACCTAGACTCGTAGGATATCCTGTTTGGGTAGTGGAACCGAAAAAAAAAAGTTTAGAAATATTGACAGCTTGACAACGACAATCAACAGCACATCAACAGCTTGCACGACCACTACAAAAGAGGATAAAAAGTATTTACATAAGTGTTCATGGGTTGTGGGTGTTTGTTATCCTAGGTGAGGAGAGAGACTAAGAGCTAAGTGTAAACTCAGAATCATTGGCAAGATGTTTAAATAGGCATCGATTAAATAAGCTGTAGCTTTAGGAAACAATTTAGGTGGTTCAATATTGTCATTGCTGGAAGAATCTGACGACGATTTGTGCCCGTGAACTAAGAGAATAGTGTTTACTATCGACAGATGCTGAGGTGAAAACTGTTTTTTTCAGTACACACCAGCCAGACGGTTGATAATTAGTCCTAAAAGTGGGAATGTTTGGACAGGGAGATAGGTTTTTAGTTTTTAAAAGTCCCGGACATTTTAGATGGCGTATGGAAATAAAAAAAGATCTCGGGGTCGTTTGTTCCTCTTCCACGGTTTCAAAATAAAGCTGTTATTTTCCTTTGACGGTCTTTTTTGTTGTCTAAATAACTTACTCGGTATGAAACTCTATACTAGCAATTTTACTGTAAAGAATTTTTATAACATAACTTGTAAATTCGTGCAATCAAATTCAATAGCGCGAGCGTGCTTCAATTTTCCATTTTGCACGCTGGTGACGTCGGCAAACAAATGCCTCGCGAAAAAAAAATTATCTTGTGAGTGACTTCAGCCTTTTTCATTAAAAAAAAAAAACCAGAAAAACTTCCGCAAAAAAGTTAAACTAGACATGGCAACATGCAAACTAGCCTCCTTCGCAGACGTTCTTTGGGCTCGTCACATGTGAGCCGGTATACCGCATTTCATCGTAAACATAGTCCGGTGTTAGAGATGGGGCATTTGTTTCTGGTGCATTTGCGCACTTTAGGGGTGTCGGTTAGGGCTTGTCTGAGCGTGTAGGATTTGTGGGAAATGCATACCGGGATGTTTTCTTTTTTAAAGATGTTAGTGATCTTGTAATTGAGTTCCTCAGAAATGAACAGGATCTTGAGGCTTGACCATTTTGTATTGACAGGTTGAGAGTTTCTTTGGGGGTGTTGTGGGCGTTTTGATTGTTCTAGACTGTTCTCTGGGTAACCGTTAAGGCGAAGGATGTCGTCGAATGTGTTTAGGTGTTGTTTTGCAGATATATGTGAGGAGCATCTGTCCTCGATGCGTTTTCGTTCGTTACGGATGAAGTTGAGCTTGGATTTGGTGGCGACAGCTGATTGATGGTAGACGAATAGTGGTTTCTTGGATGGTTTTCTGTAGAATTCGAAAGAGCTGTTGCCATTCTTGGACATGGTGACTTTCAAATCGAGTAATGATAATGACATGCCACTAGGTGTTGTTTCTGGTTTTTCAAATTAGGGTGTACATTGTTTATTATATGGTGAAAGTGGTCTGCTGTTTCTTCATTGGTTGTTTGGAGGTAAATGTCGTCAACTTATTTCTCGTAAGGGCTTATCATTAGGTGTGAGGCGAGGGCGATGGTTTCTAGTTTGTCCATGAACAGGATGGCCAGTATACCTGAAATGTTAGAACCCCCCTTCTCTTTTGCGAAAAACTCGATCTCTGAGGGAGAATTACACGTGACTTGGAGTAGGTGTGAGATGTCTTGTTTGGAGAGGCGGAGTGTTGGGTTCTGGATTCTATCTGTAGCGTTGGTGATGGCTTCTTGTATTGGTATCGTGGTGTATAGGGATACCACATCGAGGCTGCATAGACATGGTAGCGCTTCGTTTGTGGTGAGATCGCCGGCTTGGATACATCTAATGAGTTAGAGAACGCTATCTAATTGGGTTGGGACATTTTTTAGCATCGGTTTGAGGACGTTGGCAAGAAGCCAAGAAATGCGTTGGGTGGGTCCATTGATTTTGGATACGATAGGTCGTATTTTAATATCGGAGCCTGCTTTGTGGGTCTTGACTAGATGGCAGAATCTGGGCAGGTCTGTGTTTGACGCAAGGAAGCTTTGTTGGATAAACGGAGGAATTTTATTTTGTAGGTAGATCTTCCAGGCTGTGTTAACTTTATTTTTGACTGTCTTAGCTGACATGCGGGGTACATTTTGGTAGGTGTTAGCATTTTTTTAATGGGAGATGACAGTCGCGGAGGTCATTTAAGTCGTTCTTGTACATGCGCTTTTTCCCCCTCTCCTATTAACAGATGTCAGATCATGACAGATACCTTTCAAAAAAAATGTTTCAACGTTTGCTTGAGAGTCTTTTAAGTTACCTTTACTATTACGTGAATAAAAATGTTTGGGTGAAGCCTCTGTCTTCATACAATTAAAAAATCCCTCTATTTTCTTTATCATCTACTCGCTAGATAACTGTTCAGTTTAGGAAAGATCTTCCCCTAATTACACTCGTAATCGTCTTTTGGGTGGCAAACATTTCGATAACTGTTAGAAAAAAATTAAAAGATTTTGTTCACCAGTCTAAGTCGGTCCGTATTGGGAAAAACTGTGCTCTCTGTCTTGAGTACGGCTGAGGGCGGTATTCAAGACCTCGGGCACAGATTTAACATGGTGAATAACATGTATGTACTCATTCCGTATAATGACGACCTCTTATTGTAATTAAGGAAAAAGTATGCTACCTTCTAGAGATGAGGGAAAAATAGTTAGAAAGGATGCGTGGATTAGAGTACGTGAAAAATCAGTCCCGTTGCCCGGACAAAACCGTTAATACATTGAGTATTCCAATAAAAATTTATGGCCAAACCTCGTCTTGCAAATATTCTCTTAGAAATACAAGTAAACGCAATGCAATGAAGAATGATGTTTTCTTCCTCTTTTGAGTCTGATAGAAACGTTTAGCTATCCTGCCTATACAATGAAGTTTTAGCAGTAGAAGGAGTAATATAAGTCGATAATTTCGTTTGTCATTTCCTACATGTTTTCCAACCACATAAAGTATAATCCGGGTTCACCCTCCAGTGCATTGTCGGCCTCCTAGCTGTTCATATCGATATAGAAGTAGCAAGGTGCGTTGTTGACACTGGGTGCCCAAGCACTAATAGCTGCACACCGGCTTGTAGGGTTTGCCGTTTAGGCTGAGTAACCAAAATATTGACAGCTTTGCCTCGTGCACGACCTTGTGCTATAAAAATGGAGGATGGCTTCTATAAACGAAACAAGGAGTGCATTCAACATCATAAAGTGATCAGGAGATATGGTGATCTGTTAGCCAAGTTGAGAACCATGTGTGAAATCAGAAGCATTCGTCTATTTTAACGTATCGATTACCTAACCTGTGGCTTTAGGTACGCAACATTTCAGGTGGTTCAATGTTGCCTTTGCTGGAAAAATCTGGGACCGTAAAAACTAAGTGAATAGCCCCGAGTATCGATTGATTCTTCCATGAGAACTAGTTTTTTTCAGAGCAAACCAGCAAGACATGTGATAATTAGTCCAATAATTGGGCATGTTTGGACAATGAGAAAAAGTTTGACGTTTTTCAAAAGCCCAGGATATTTTTCGTATGAAACTTCAAGATGTAAGTATTGGTTTCGTTTCTCTTTGACGGTTTCAGGAAAAGAAATCTGTCTTTTTCCTTTGAGTCCTTTGGACTTTGGGTGGTCTAAATAACTTACTTAATGTGAAACTCTTAATTATAAATTTTAGTGACCGCGTCTTTCTTGGTCTCGGTATTGAGTTAATCAAGAGTTAGCCGCCAAAAGTTTGAATAAGTTCGGTCTTAGAATTAAACACAACCAAGCGAAATCAATTATTCTTGTTCGGTAAATCTAACTAAGTGTTTGTGGAATATTCAGTCTCGGGCTCCCAAGTCGAACTGGGGAAAAGTAAGAAAGAAAAGCGGATCTAGAGTTTTTCTACGTTGTGAATCTCCTCTGCTAAATATTGAACGAACGAAACGAAACGAAACGAAACCAGGTGTGATGAATTCAACTCTTCCACTGAATATTATGTTTATCGCACTACACTTGTAAATATCTTGTTGGAGCAGAGGTTAACACATATCACTAACGTCACATTTATTCTCGGTACACTTGCCATGAAATTGGATCAAGATTTTTCCCAGAATATCTTAAGATTCATATTTAGTAATTCACCTGTCCATCCTATGTTTGATCACTAAACGTTAAAATCTATTTGCTGAAGTGGAGGTCAATACCCCCCATTTTCAACGTTATTGAAGTGAATGATGGTTGTGGTTTATTCTCCCTCGTACGTGGACACTCCATTGACACTTAGCATCGAAACTTGTCTTAAATTTGCAAACTAACAAAAATATGACCTTTGACACAGCAACAGAACAGTTTTATCAAATCTCCATTTGTCTGCGGGATTGCAAGCTGTCATTTGATATTGACGTTCATTTGACATTAACCAGAGTCCGACATAAAATTTGTAACGTCACGTTATGGCCACGTTCGTCATGGTCTATTTTCCTTTTGTTTCTTCAGTAAGTGGACATCTACTCTATTTCTCTTTCGTGTCTGACCTTTGGAATAATCCTCGTAGGCGGACAGCACTACCAATGGACACATTTCCGAGGCTGTCTGCTTACGACAGCGTTGACTGTACATCAATTCAAGTGCAATTCTCTTTGGTACGTGTTAATGGTAAGTCGGGCAGAAGACTGGGCTCGATCGACGGTTTCCGTTTGGCGTTTCGTCCCATCAAGTATACAACGGGTGTTCCTTAAATGTTTCTTCCGATTAATTTCGAAAAGGGAATATATAAAAATTTTTGGTTTATGAAAGGATAATGGATCTTTATCCTACTAGTGTTCTTCGATGGTTCATAGCCACGCTTTTATTCTGTTCCACTATTCAGAACACAGGTAATGTATATACAGTCGAGAATATTGAGATGTTTTGGTTTCGATTTGAGATAAAGCTCTACAATAATGCGACAGACCTAAACACATCCCTAAATTTTCTGACGAATGAACTTCGAAATTTTTAAAGTTAAGTGTGATGTGTTAAAATGTTGTTGAATGGTTTCTGTTTTCCTTCTTCAGTGTCATTCAGAATCAGCAGAACACCTCCTTACAATGCTACTATTGTGGTTATAGGAGAGAACAGCGCACGAGTCAAACTTGAGTGGCTGTATTCTGATGTACCAAATAGGTATTTCGTCCAAATTTGGAGAAGGAAACCCGGTGAAGATCTTAAACAAATAGCAACAAGCATGAATGGGAATGCGTTCGATCCGAGTTCCACGAGTGAGTTCGAGGCCTTACTCCCTGCAACACTAATACTGAAAAACGTACAGAGAAATGAGGAATACACCTACGCTATTATTCTGCTGAATTCTAATGCATTTGAGAAAGCGCTAGATATGGTTACTATTGATGTGGTTGGTAAGTGATGCTGTTTCATGAGTTTCTTTGATACACTTTGTCCCGTAATTCATTTTTTGTGATTTGGTTACTGCGTACACCACTAACGTAATTGTGTCTAATTGTATCGTGCCCTTTTCAGAAAGGTCACAATGTAATCTTTATTCAACAGCTATCTTTCTCTTTGAGTAAAACGAAGCAATATTATTTGAAATTCCATTGCAGTGTGCGGATGTTATAATGCACCCAGTGACTCAAATTAATATATAGATTCAGCTAAGCCCAAAAGCGGAGTCTCTGCCACTCACTCTAATAGAGTTCCTCACTGGCTGTTCAAGGGTTTAATTTATTCTAGGGAATTTAGGGACTCTACCGTCTTAAAAGCACAGTTTTCATTGAACCCAGTTACAGCTGTTTCTTCGTCTCGTTGCTTTCAGCTGCAACTGATGTAGTCATTATTTCATGTAATACCAGGAAGGACTGGAATTCTGATCGTTGTGTTACATTTGAGTTTTCTGCCGCTTTAATCGCTGATGAAAATGATAATCCGACCAGCACCAAGGTTATGTAAATCTGTTGTGACGGTGGTATCGATGTTATTGATAGATGCGCAATTTTGTTCACGCTTCCGCACTAATTCACCTAAAGAAGGACCTCTTGATAATCTACAGCGCAAATTTGTTGCATTATAAAAAGTGTTCAACCAGGTGTCGCGTCAGTAAACTTCACTGCATACAGTTGTTTAATGACGGAAGACAATGGCGACTAATGCGTCGTTTAAGAATAGTAAGGGTTATTCTTTGTCTCCAATTCATACTATTTACGCGGATTTTAGCGACTCAAGAAATCACCATTGCTATGAGAATCTACCAGGCTTTAGTGATTGTTTGTTACTCTACATCATGTTATAATACATGTAAGGGATATGTCACGCCATTATTATGTGCCCTGAAGCCTTCCATTTTGCTACTCATGTGTTGAATTGATTTTGTTCCCCACTGTTATTAACAAGTAGCAATGCGCGTGGCGAAAATCACTCTCCAAGAAGAAAATGTAACCTGAAGGCAATATTCTAAATGAGCAAGAAGCGAGAACAAACTCTCATTTGCATTGTCCGCAAATCTGGCTTCTTACAGAGTCAGCCGTTGTCTTCAAAAATATAAGCAACATAAACGGTTTAGAATAAACAGAATGGACGTGACCAGCATGTGAAAAACGGTAAACAAACCAACTTCAGGGTCCAGAATTTGTATCTAGCATACGACAAACTTACCGACTCTTTTGCTCGGTAAACATCCATATATCCGAATCAAACATCCAATATCAAGAGAACGCTAATCGACAGCCAACTAACTTCAGAATGGCGCGCGATTACGATATTTTTAAACCGGATACTCTGACCTGATTATGAAGTGACAGGAAAACTGATAGAACCGCAACTCACATAGTACTAGGATCTACTAGGCCCACAATACGTAAACGGTTACTACACAAACCCTTGAATGAGATATCTACACTCACATCCCATTCACTGTAACTTAATAAGAGCTATCTTACGAGCAATAATTCTATAATCGAATTCATACCACATTGCGTCAATCGTTGCTCATACAAATGGGTATGTTCTAGATCGCTACTATTTAAGGGTGTGACGTTTTTAAACGACACGATATCGGTCTAACAATGGTAGGTGATGTCGTTCTCTGTTCATTTATCTTTCGCCGCTGCGTACGAGTGTTAATAGTAACATACCTTTTCCACTTTCACAGCATTTACAAATCCATGTGTGTGTGATACGTCCGTAACTTTGTACTAACAATATGATTGAAACAAATTTCAAATTCACGAGGAAACCTTTTAAAGACAAGTTTCGGTAGACTAATACCATCATCCGCTAAATGCATTCCACCGCTGACTTTTATGGCGCGTTTTTAGTGTCAAAATTCAAAACCTCCTGTCAGACTTGCTATTTTTCTATTCAAACTTCTTGTTTGACAATTCGGATACGCTATTTGTTTACTGAAACATCCATTGTTTCAATTCAAAGCAATGTTTCTTCGATTCAGTCATGCTGTTTTTCTATTCAAACGTGCAGTCCTTCGTTTTAGGTAGGTAGGTAGGTAAGACTTTATTTAACGAGGGTAACATGTGACAGTAATGAAACTGATAAACTAATGGCCCTCGAAAATTAAAATTCGGAAAAAAAAAGGAATTGTAACAAACGTAACAATATTAGGAATAATTAAAATAAAATAATTAACCTATATACATCATAAAATATTTAAAAATATAAAAAAAATTCGAATAAGTAAAGATTTGGTAAAACATTTGACAATGAAAAACTGCGATAAAATATTATAAAGCATGACACGACGTTTCGACGTTTCCAGAATGTCATTATCAAGTAAACTAAAATAATAAAATCGAGTATATATATAATGAAGCGGTGAATAAATTACAAAACGTTAAAAGTTAAACAAAGAGTTTAGCCCTAATGGAATCGCTCTGGGTGTTTAAATTGGGCCTTATTGTTCTTATGTACAACATTTCATAAACAAGACAATAGAGACCTTAAGCAACCACGACGGCGACGGCAACGAGGACGTGGAAAAACAATAGATCTAATTGGCAGAACAATAGCTCAGCACGTGCGTTTTGAAACTTTGTACATTTCTTAGCCGTCCTATGCAAAACAACAACTTGAAATCGCCAAAATTTGCGTCGTCTGCGAACCGAAACCGCGACGGCAAATTATTTTAATTTCCATTTGGGACTCAACGCCACTTTTATACGTCATGCTGAAGTTGAGCTGTGGCGCCATATGAGACAGTAAGCTCCTGCAGCAATGTTTGAAATTCTAACTAAGAGTAGAAATTCATTTTTTAATCGGAGTCTTCCTTGGCGTTGCCGTCCTGACTGCTTAAGGTCCCTAACCCCATTTCGTGCCGCATTTTTTAAGCATTCTGAACTGGCTCTCATTGAGTAAGTCAATGTTCCCATGGGCATCTGTCAGGTGGCGACCAATTGATGATAAATTGGTGATAAATTTGATAAATATTGGTGATAAATTGGTGATAAATTGGTGATAAACTATCAGATCCTAATCTTAAAGAACTAGCTGCGTCCACACTACGATCCATTGCTTTGAATTACATCCAAAGAAAGAGCCCCAATCCAAAACACCACCATCCTACTATTAAATTTACGGCTTACATATCAGCGGAAGATATATATTTTGTGGACAAAAATGAGGTTATTCCACTAATTCGTCTAGTTTGCTGTCTTTTGAAGTGCAATAGTGCTGGTTGGAGACCAGTAAACTGGCAGGCTTTATATCACGGTGGACGATCCCAAGGTCATGCAAATGTGCAAGTCGCCGTTTCGAGGGCGATCTTTTCTCGAAGTCAAAGTGTCTATGTACAAAATTCGCGCAACATGCCGTGACATCCGCTCTATGTTTTAGAAGTTGGGATCATTTTCCGCCAATCTACTGTTCCATCGTTCCACCGTTCCTGCTCTAAGGGTCGTACTCTTTTTCTTCGCCTTTCTTCCCAATACGCATGCGTGGCCGGGCTAGTTTCCAGGTGACGACGAAGGACAGCGTGTTTGCGTTGAAGGTTTGAAGGTTTGAAGGTTTGAAGGTTTGAATTGAAGGATTGCGTATTGGAAATGACGAGTATCATGTTCGCATTGAATAATTGAATGTTTGGAAAAGGAGTTCGAATATTTGAAGTGATGAATAGGGTTACCAAATTAAACAACTGGATATCTCCATTGTCGAACAGCAGATCTGACCTAAGAGATTAAACTTTGGAATGGAAGAATTGCCGTTTTGAATTGAAGAGTAGAGTGTTTGAATTGCAGAACGATTGTTTCAAAATGAAGGATTGCGTGTTTCTGTCGACAGAAAGCCTATTTGAACTGGCGAATAGTGTATTTGAATTGACGAGTAGCAGGTTTGCGGTAAAGAATTGCATATTGGAAAAGAAGGATAGCATTTTTACTTGCGAAACTGACTATTTTGAATTGCGAGATTGAAAATTTGAAATGCACAATAGCATGTTTGAATTAGACGACTGAATGTTTGGGTAGTAGAAAAACATTTTTAAAACGAAGGATTGCACTTTTGAATCGAAAAACAGCATGACTGAATCGAAGAAATATTGCTTTGAATTGAAACAATGGATGTTACAGTAAACAAATAGCATATCCGAATTGTCAAACAAGAAGTTTGAATAGAAAAATAGCAAGTCTGACATGAGGTTTTGAATTTTGACACTAAAAACGCGCCATAGACTTTGTCAACTGAGCATTTAGCTGTTTCTGGTGTGGCTCGGGCTGTTGGTTATTATTGGCCTTCTTTTATCCACAACTGTGTTACGATACACACTAATATCCTTTATGATGACAAGGACGTCAGTTCTTTGGAACAGACGGTCGATGCTGAACTTAAATATTTACACGACCGGCCAACGACGACAAGATTGAGTTTGAATACAGAAAAAACAAATCATGTAACTTTTCTCACTTGACAAAATAAAATCCTCTATCTTCCACAAAGAAGTATATCTGATAGTGAAACAAACAGAAGAGCCACTTTAGAGCATGAGAGTTACGTAGGATATTTAGGTTTTTTGATCGGTGGAAATCTTTCTTGGAAAAACCACCACGTTGACTACCTTATCACAAAAAATAAGTAAGACCACAGGAATGATTGCTGAGCTGTGATACTCTGTTACATCATCTGTAATCATTAATTTCGCTAAATCCTTGATATGACCTTATTTTACTTATAGACTCACTGCCTAAGGAAATGCGTCTAATAAATATCTCGGCCAAATTGTTGTTATTCAAAAGCGAGTATTATGTTTAATCTAGTTTAACGTTTAATCTATAGAAAAGAACATGCTACCCACTTTTGTAAACGCAAAACGGTCTACCTATTACCTTCTTATATTATGAAGCTCTACGGATAATATTGCTCCATGTTTATAACGACGAGAGATTTGTGGTAACGGAATAAACAACTCCGCGTCATGTAAAAATAAAGATAATTCACTTTAATTCCTCAAAGGCATAAACGACGTAGGTTGAAAGTAAAACAACAAACAATTACAAAAGTTACAGTATACGATATAAATGACAAACAGCAGAGGACTATAAAACACTTACTTTGTTACTGCCACAAAAAGGACCAAGATTGATTATCGTATTGCGAAACTGCTAAGGCAAAAAATAAACAAAAGGAAAAGTACGAGTGAAAACCGCGGCACGTTACGGAACTGCGCTTAACGTAAAAAAACGGGAAAAAAGGCGTATTAATGCTATATGTACATAGATAAATTATGCGAATTAGCAACAAGGCGGCAATAAAACGACAAAAAAGTGTTAATGAAACAATAAGTATTAACGTTCGCTACTTACGGAGTGATAAAACTTTAAATAAACTTTAAACGCGCAAAGAATCCAACAAGAAAAACTACTGCTCTTAGAATTTACAAACATCCTCAAAGTTTTTATGAGAACGTTAAGCATCCAGGCCTTTACTACTCGCTCATTGATGTCAAAACTCTTGAACGTTAATTACCTTAGGATTAAACCACAATGAAAGGTCTTTTCGTCTGTTCGTGTCAAAATCTGGAATGAGATACCTGATGGCAAAGAAATCTTTCAAAAAAGGAATATTTTGTATGTTAAATATGCGACACAAAATAAAGTGTTAAGTTTGCTAACTGTATTTTTACGGCTCATGTCTAAGACATCTTCGATTCCCATTCCACATAACGTTTCTAGCCGCTCGTTCAAATCGAACTGACTCGCATTCGAGACACATAGTCAGATTTTAGGAGATAATTGTGTGAGCAATAAGCCAGTGTTTGTAAATTTCCTTGTTCCTATTGTCTTTCTCTTCAAAATCGCTTCAGTCACTTATTGCTGCAGTGGCCTATGATTGACTGCATGGAAAACATTTCGCTATTGTCGTCTACTTGGAAAGCCTCTCACCCGGCCACGACTTAATACACCTCATGAAAAAACCTGACCATTTCTCCTATTACGGAAAATGAGCGAAAGCGTCGAAGAATCCAGCCATTGAGTTTATTTTACAAGTCAGAAAAAATTCCAGAATTTCAAAAAATGTTTATTCGCTCAATAATATGATGTAGTGACCCAGTTAACGTTAGAGCTTGATTGTTGACATTTTGATACAAAGGCCAGCGTACTTACTACATAGTCGCATGCTTCTCTCAATGAACATTCCACTATATGTATGGACGTATTATTAATAGCCTAAGCGTTGTCTTCCCCGATCATTTAGCGATATTCTCTTAAGATTCACAGTGCCTTTGGGGAGCAATTCCTTCGTGTACGTTGGCAATCCATACACAAAGAATTCATCTTCAATTGTTACTTCCCAGTGCCTCCAGAAATATCTGATCTACCGGAAGCAAGCTCTTTACTTACCATTGGAGAAAACCATTTTCTGACCTGCAACGCATCTGGTGACCCTCTACCAAATATTACTTGGACAAAGGATGGTATTCCTGAGGACAGGTTTAAAGTAACAGGTTACCACCTTCATTTAAACAACGTGAATTTAGAGGATGTAGAATCATACAGATGTACGGCTAGTAATAGATATGGAGATGATGACACCGCTATCAGCATCGTTGGCATAAGGTGTTAGTAGTCTGATCTGTACTTTCAAAACTGTTTCTGTGATTACTGCACATTTTATAGTAGCAGATGCCACTTTATTTGAATTCATGCTGAAATTACAACAACACAATGACGTGGGCTTATCACAACATTAAAAATACGTTTTCCTTTGTGTCTCCTTTGTTTCACTTGGAAGAACATTGAGAAGATTTCAGATCAGTAGTTTTAAATCAGACCCTGAATTCGTCTCAGTCCATCAAGCCGCAAAAAAGAACTCGGCCAATATTCAGCTCTCTTGACCCCACAGTTGGTCAATAACGGTCTATATATTACCCACGAGTGCTACTCGCTATATAATAGCTGTTAAACGAACAAGTGTTAATTTTTCTGATGTAATCATACTGTAGGTGATGACTGTGAAATTAGTAACATTAAAGAATGATGTCTTGAGGTCAGCCTTGAATAACAGATCGGGAGTTGAGTTTAAAACCTTGGAGTCGAAGCTGTTATCGGAAGTAAGTATCCTGCAGCATCTAGTAGTTACATTTGGTGACCATATCTGGGCAAACAAGCTTTTTCGTTGATACTTTTCGTCATACCGTGGTAATTTCGAAATTTCTAGTGTTTGAACGTAAAATAACCTTTGGTACCTCTTGTCCAGTACTGCCTGGACTGACTTAGCCTCCTTTTATTTGTTGCACTAACCTTCAAAAGACTAGCTGGAGAAATTGTTTTTCATGCCTTTGCTCTTCATTGAACATTGAGTGAAGAGTGTTCTTGAGTTAATGGGATGTCGTGAACAACTGTGGTATGTCGGAACAGTGGTGACATACACATCCGGGAACTTTGAGAGTGGCGAGAGTTGTGTATTTTGTGTGTGTTACATTAAATTTGTGGTTTTGAAGCCTTTGTGGTGTACAACTCTACAAAAACTCATGTGTGAGTTTGATTATAACTAAAAAGCATTCGTATGCTCTTGAAGTGCAATTATCTATCTCCCAAACCTATGGGGGCTTGTACACTTGAAGCTTTTCTGGCTTAAAATTCGATTCTGAGAGTTCTTTTGAATTTCTTGGATTAGAAGTTAAGCAAAGTTAAGTGAGGAGAAATAATGTTTTTCATGGTTGAAAAATGATACTTGTGCACTTTAGTTACAATTCTGTCCTAGGGTCATATAGCATAAAGTTTGATTGCTTGATTCGTGTTCAATCCTCTACTCATGTCTCATGAGAATTAGAGATCAGATCGTGATAGCCTGAATTTATTACAACGATAGACTGGGGGAGTAATTAAAGATAAGAAATTTGAGAACTTGAAACATCCAGGGCTCATCTTGCGAGGGAAGTGTTTTACAAGTTTTGATCCTACGAGCCAAAAATTATCGTCTCAGACGAGCGGATGAGTGCATGGTGTTTTTGCTCTGCGTACAAATTTGAATTATGCATTTCAGCATTTGATCTTGTATTCAGATTTCCTCTATCTACACTAAAAATCCTGGAAAACAACTGTACACAGCGAGTCTTCTTAGTTTCAGGTAAATATGAAGCTGAGACTGCTCAATGTATGCATATAATAGACCTTTTTTCAATTGAAATGTCTTAAGGCCGGGCCAATCGCACGCATTATTTCAATTCATAATCTTGCAACGTTGTTGCATGAAATGTGTTGAACACGTTTTGCCACCCTGTTGCAACAGGATGAAACATGTTGTAAGATGTTAAATGGTGTTAGATCAAGTTCGAAAATGGTCAGATTTTTGTTGTAACATTTTTTGATATTGCAAGATGTTGCACGCATTTGACAGGCTGTTTCACAACATCTCTCTACATTATCCAGCAATGTTGCAACATGTTGCGTTCAGGTTGCGTGCGTTTGGCTGTGCCTCAAAACTTAATTGTCATCTTTGGAGCATTAAACTTGCATCTTGCAATCCTTTGATACTGCAGGATTTAGTTACAGTCAACTATTGATAAATATGTATACGAACATTTTGAGATATTTGAGGTACGTTTTGAGCTACGTTAATCGAGCTACATTTGAGCTACGTTAATCTTTGAGCTACGTTAATCGATGATATTTTTTCAAATAATTTAGAAAACAGCTTTATATGCTGTAACATAGTAACCGACACTACGGACCATTTTACCCAGGTCTGTATTGTGACAACACAACCTTATTCATTGAACCACTCGAAACAAAGGAAAAAAGTTCGCGACTACTCCAATTTCAATGCTAATAGGTTTCTTTCTGAACTGCAAGAAACAGAATGGGATAATATTTCAAACATTGACGCAAACAAATCATTCACAACTTTTTCCAAAAAAATAAACTCCTTGATAAATTCGTGTAAGCGGGTTACCACCGCGCCCAACTTATTGATCGACATTCAGCACTTCAAACGTCACAAAAGGAAGATTCCGACCCCATTCCATTCACTCTCACGTTTCACCCTCACAGCCACTCAGTTAAATCCATCATTCATAAAAACTTTAAATTACTTTAAAACGATCCAGAGACAAGCACTATCTTTTCGCAGCCTCCGCTCAATTCATTCAAACGCGACAAAAACATAGGAAATTTTTTGGTCGGAAGTTCTTTTCAGACTAATGACCAATCAGGCACTTTAAATGCGCTCGTGCACGATGCAAAACGTGTCCTTTCATTTACAACACTGAGAAAATATCGGGACCCAAACGATCCATGAAGATCCCCGATCACTTCACGTGCACCTCCGCCAATGTAATCTATTGCATAACTTGCACTTATTACAAAAAGATTTACATCGGTGCAACAGGCAGAAGACTATGTGGCCGATTCCGAGAACACCATTGCGACGTGGAGAGGAATGACAAGGACACATCGAAACCAGTCGCTAGACATTTTAATTTAGCTAATCATTCTAAGCAAGATATGGCAATCTGCGGTCTTTCCTTGCACTTAGGTAGCACGGAAAGCCGTAAAACTCTTGAACAAAAGCTCATCTTTCAAACCGGCAATCTAAATCCCACAGGTATTAACGAACGCTTTTCATTCCACTAATTTATTCGTGTTTTTCTCGTTGCCATGTTCCCACCAATAACGTAGCTTCATTTTCTGCCTTTAAAAGCACAGACAACCCACAATTCCTCTATTCGCTCCGACGAAGGGCTGACGCTCGAAACGTCAGCTTTTATAATCGTAACGGTGGCCAATTTACCATTTCAACTTTGTTGATATATTCAAATTATTATGAACGTTATTTTGAATAAAATATTAACAACTCCAAAGAAACGTGGAGAGGCATAGATGATATCATTTCAAGAAACACTAATAGTAACCAATCGTCAATACACCGCCTTGTTAACGCCGACTCGGAAACGATATTCAACCCAAAGGAAATAAGTAATTCTCTTAACACTTTCTTTGCAACTGTTGGACATAAGCTGACTTCGGGTATCCCTTCTTCGTCGCTGGATCATGATTTTAGTACTTTCTAAGACCCGCCAATAGAAAGTTCCTTTTATTTTGACCGTTTTTTTCCTGCAGAAGTTGTAGCTGAAATCAATCTATTACCAAATAACAAAGCCTATGGACTCTATTCATGCCCGGTCAGTATCTTGAAATTGTCTTGCCATATTATCTCCCAACCTTTAGCTCAAAATTTTAATGTTTCAGTATCCTCAGGTTCTTTCCCAGCCAAACTTAAAACCACCAAAGTAGTTCCAGTCTTTAAATCAGGAGATGCATCAAAGCCTGGAAATTATCGACCGATCTCTTTGTTATCAGTTTTTAACAGAATATTTGAAAAGCTGGTTTATAAAAGACTTGTCAAGTTTGTCAATAAACACAATATATTATATTCATCACAGTATGGATTCCGCAGCAAGCATAGTACACAACACGCTGTTCTAGAAATCCTAAATGACATTATTACTAATTTTGATAACGGTCAATTCACTTTTTGTTTATTTATTGATTTGAAAAAGGCCTTCGACACAGTTAATTATGAAATTCTTCCCTCAAAACTTTAAAATTACGGCTTCAGAGGTATAGCGAATAATTGGTTTAAGTCGTTCTTGATTGGTCGTAAACAGTATACGACCGTCAACGGTTATATATCTGATGTTCATCAAACCCTCTGTGGAGTACCCCAAGGCTCTGTACTGGGACCCTTGCTTTTTCTAAACTTCAGTTTTACTTGTTCGCCGATGATACTAGTTTAATTATGCAAACGGCGATCTCAAAAAACTTGAATCTGAGATTAACGAAGAACTTAACAAAGTTTCCTCGTGGCTAGCTGTCATAAATCAACCCTGAACATCGAAAAAAAACCAATTATATTATCTTTCGCTCACGCCAAAAGACTATTTCTTTTTATCCTAATATTAAAATGGTAAATAGCAATCCAAACACTAGTCAACTGTTACAAATGAAAGACTACATTAGATATCTTGGTGTACTCATAGATTCGAATCTTTCATGGAAAATTCATGTAGATTACATTTGTCAGAAAATCAGTAAAACAATCGGAATTATCGCCAAGCTCAGACATTTTGTTCCCCGTCACGTACTTGTCACTTTATACCGCTCTGTAATCTTACCCTATATCAGCTATGGCATTTGTGCTTGGGGTCACACTGCTGAAGCGCATCTTCATAAACTACTAGTTCTTCAGAAGAGAGCCCTTAGGCTAATGTTCTTCGCTGATCCAAGAGCTCATGCAGTTCCGTTATTCTTACAAACTAAACAGTTGCCGATATCACTCTTGTGCTTTGAGCAAATGAGTCTTTTAATGTACGATGTCCACAATAATCTAGTTCCTGATAACATTAAGAACATGTTCACGAAGCTGGCCTCTGTCCACAGTTACCAGACTAGATCTGTTACCAATGAAAATTATTATGTTGAACAAGTTAGGCCTGAAAATATGAAGAGAGCCTTCTCTATTTCTGGCACCTTGATCTGGAACAGTATTCCATTTCCTATCAAAACACTAAAAAAAAATCAATTCAAAAGCGCAATAAAGGAAAAACTCTTTGAAATTCTGAAAAAAGAGGATGATTATATAAGTTGCTGATATTAGAGTACAATTCTCAAAATTATAACTGTGCCGTACTTCCAGTGTATACTACAGTCTGCCCTCCTATTTCATTCTGTCTATAAGCCACACGGCAAACTAGATTTCTTTTAGGATTGTTCGTCTACACATTATAATTATACATATAAATAATCATTTTCTATAGAATTCTTTTCCCTATTTTTTTTCTTTTTTTATTTTCTTTTCTTGTGCCCGCCTCGAATAGCCCTAGCTACTTGCGGCCCAAGCATTGTAATTTTCCATATTAAGCTTAAATAAAATTTGTTGTTGTTGTTGTTGTTAGAATATAACCTTTAACAATCATCATCGAAGTGTCCGATACTCCGTTGAATCAATCAATCAATCAATCAATCAATCAATACTTTATTTACCCACGTAGCGTCAAGGAGCTCATAGAGCTCGTTCAAAATACGTACGTGCCTCTAAGATTAAGAATCTAAAAAACCTAATAGATACTGTCAAAATCTAATTGATTAGAAATTAAAATAACTAACAATTGATATTAAAATTTAAGTTTGTACAGTAAAATTCAAAGTCACTTAAATACAGGTATGAAATGGTGAAGCAATAGCTTAAATAATTTAAAATTAAAATTAAAAATTAAATTTGTACAATGAAATTGAGAGTCACTTAAATACAAGTATAAAATTGAGAAGCAGCTAAAGTTTCAATGTTCTCAATAGCTTCTTAAAAGGTTGATATCATTGGCCAGCTTTACACTTGTAGGTAATCCATTCCACAGCTGCGCACACATATAAGTGAAAGATTTTTTCATAAAATTTAAATTAAATTTAGGTGCGCACAAATTAATGCCGGTTCCTCTCAGGTTGTACATAGTTTCCTTAAACTAAAAAAATCTCTGATGTATTTGAGACCGTCGTTATGCAAACATTTATATAACAGAATAAGGGATTGTTGTTTCCTTCTCTGGTCTAACGTTTCCATATTCAAGATTCGCAGCAATTCATCATAAAGGGTAGACTTGAGATAACCTAGCAGTGATCTAAGAATATAATAGTTGGCATCTTCTAGCTGATTCGCTTGCACTTTCCCCAATCCAAGTAAGAGGGGGCAACAATATTCAAAATGAGGGAGAATGAAAGTTTTATAGAGCCTTAACATAACATTATCAGGGACAAAACGCATGATTCTCCTAAGTGCGCCACTTTTAGCGTATACCTTTTGAAGCTGTTTAGTAATGTGATCCTTGAAAGATAGCATGCTATCAAGTTCAACGCCAAGTATTTTGATAGATGGCAGTGTCTCAATGACAGAGCTATGTATGGCCAGGTCGTAGCTGTACTTACAGGGACCAATGGGTACTGCTTGCGTCTTTGTGTTGTTGATCACCAGATGATTCTCTCGAAACCACGATCATTACCGCTACAAATTCGAGAACCATGGGTGAGACGTCTGAGGCATACATAGTTGTGTCGTCGGCGTATAACCTCAGAGATACATCTGGTATGGCGTAGTTCAAGTCATTTATATAAATGTTAAACAGCAGCGGTCCGGGGAGGGACCCTTGGGGAACGCCCACAATTACTTCTGAGTAGCTGGAGCAAACACCGGACAACTTAACTCGCTGTCTTCGCCCCAACAAATAGGAAGAAATCAAGTTTAATGCTGACGGAGAGGTGCCATACGCTTTTAATTTAGCCAATAGGAGGTCATGGTTAATAGAATCAAATGCTTTGGATAGGTCCACTGCCACGGCTATAACTGCCTCCCTTTTGTCAAGGCTTCGCCTCCAGTCCTCAGTCATCTTCAAGAGTGCGGTGCAACAAGAGTGTTTCTTCAAGAACCCAGATAGATTCGGAGAAAGATATTCACGGAAAGCGCCGTACAGCTGGTCAAACATAACCTTCTCGTACACTTTAGAAATGGCGGTAAGAATGGAAACAGGACGATAATTTTCTTTGCGTGTATCCTCATCTTTTTTAAATACCGGTGTCAAGTTCCCACTCTTCCATTCGATTGGCCATGATTGGTTCATAATCAGATAGTTGATCAGCTGTGTTATCTCCTCCATTAGTATGGGAGCAGCGAGCCTTAAGAGACGCGGTGAAATTCCATCTACGCCAACAGCCTTCCGCGGATTTAGATTGTCTGAGATTTGACGAACATAGCCGCAGCTCACAGGCTGGAAGACAAACTGATCTAGCAGCATTTTGCTAGCGATTAGATTCACACTTGGATGATCGTTGAAGTCATTTTCGCGGTGATTTGTTGAAACTACATTGGCGAAATAGCTATTAAATATTTCCACCACCTGCCTGGGTTCCGTCGTGACCACACCGTTCTCTACAAGAGTTATGTTACTTAGTTTATTTATGCCAGAGTTAGGAAGAAGAGGCTTCATTTTCTTCCAAAATTCACCAGAAAAGTGTAAACACTCACCAGGAACGTGTAAACACTCTTGATTTTGCTCAAATTTAACTATTAGGTTAATTTCCCTTAATTCAAAACAAACTAGTGCGATACTACACAATTTGTAAACTTGTTTAGGGAAACGTAGGGAAACAAATTTTTCGGAAAAATATGATACCTTTCGATTCCATCCGCCCGACAAAAAAAGAAGGCTTGAAATTGACGTTAATAAAAGCCTCATTAGCGTTTTGAAAAGTTCATTTTCATAACCAATATTGGAATAAAACGTATTTATCGCAGTAACCTTTCTTGACCATTCGTTTAAAAAAACATCATTTGGTCATGCTTCAAACTTGGTCTTCAACGCGTGAGTCCTCATTGTCTTCTTTGTAAGAAATCTATTGAAATGTATCTATCGAGAAAACTTGAGGAAAGTTTTACTCTGGAAAGGCCCGGGATTTTTTCTGATCTTTTTAAAACACAAATCGTGTCACTCTCCTGCCAGATCTACTGCTTCCAGCTTCGAAACGCGTCGGTTGATCATCATCGTCTTCACGGTTGTCACCATCACTTTCCTTCTCACCACTGCTCTCATAATCGTCCTCGTCGGACCCGTTAGCCAAGTTTTTCAGGCGTTGCTCCTCGTTTCGACTTAGGAGAAATTTCTCACCATCCTGAACCAACGTTGCATTATCTAAAATACACTGAGGTGGGTTGTTGTTGTCTTCATTGCCTACAGTGTATACTAACGGATCTTCCTCTGACGGCTCAAGCCAGTTAATATGCATGGTGCGCTCAAAGACGCCATCATTGCTGCGATGAAGGTCCTCCCGAAGAATGGCTTGGAAAAAGGGCTCCAAATAACGTTTCCAGTTGTGTTTTAGGGCAACTACATCTCCCTTTGCCTGCCTCTCTATGTTTTCATGACATCGGCCGCTTCTTTAAGAGTGTTCAAACCGTCTTCCAAACTTGGTCCGACGCTTGGTTTCTTTGATAGTTCTTATTCAAGCTGAAAGAGTTCAACAAATGGCCCTAATTTCTCTCCGAGAAGTTAATAGCTTTTTAAGCTTGAAATTAGTCTGACAGCTTGATTGCTCGTGTCACAGACAAATATAGATTCTCCATATGACGCAAGCGCTGATGACAAATGAAACTGAACTGTAAAACCGTCTTGCATCCCTGGCTGGCTTCCTCCCAGTGAGTGAATAACGTTGCAGTCGCTTCAAAAGTTCACTGAATGGTCATGAGAACCAGAGAAGACTGGCTTCTCTGCAGTTTTAGTGATCCCAAGGATAACTGACGGGTCCCTCTTAACAACACTGGTTAGATCCACAAAGGCGTCTGCACGAGGAAGGCATTGAATTCCTTGGTTGTGTATCGAAATAAGGAGCCCTTCCGGAGAATCATAAATGCAAAGCAATTGACCCTGGTTTACCAGAAAATGAATCTCCAGTTGGGATTTAAAATGCTTTTGCTGGATGTCAAAGTCAAACTGCGTTATTTTGAAAATGGTCTTCTTGTCAAAGCTGAGGGCGAAGATTGACGTGTCTACTCCAAGCGGCTCATTCTCAGATTTAGGGGTAGTAGTGAGAGAGACTAAACACCCGCCTTCGGTCAATTCTCCTGTCGACCAAAGGCATACATCGTATACCTTCACTTTACGAGATGGACTAGTTTGACTTGAAGCTTCACCTTTACCAGGCTCGACATCTGCGTCATTGGCTTCGAGTTGAAGAAGTGCAAAACTCTTGTTCAGTATTTGTTTAATATCGATAATATTTAAACCAGAGTTGTTTCCCTATGTAGTAGTACTATCAGATAATCATCTTTTGTTACAATGCCTTGAGGATTCCAAATTCCTGCTTCGGGGCCAGCAATCGGAATGGCACAGACGGGATTATGCAAATTTTCCATGAATATTGTTGACTTTTTTCTTTCACAAATAAACAGAACACTGTTTTTAGAGGAAAATGCCACAGTAGTTGGAAACTTCAGCACACTTTCAGCAGGATTTTGACGCCATTACCTATCTTGTTCGGGTATGAGTGTTGCAACAACCGGATCATCAGGCAAGGAGTCTGACAACTGACTTGCGGAAAAGGGCAACTGTGGTTGTCATGTTCATTTGATCCTTGTTACGCAAACAGCTACGGGGAGGTTCTTTGGCTATTGGCTTGGAGATATTTTCATCTGTATCTCCTCTCGCACTGCTCACCAACTTCATGCTAACCAGATAAGCGCCAACAAATGTCCACTAATTGAACAAAGAACTTCTTACAAGTTTTAAAACGTGTGGAGGATCTGGAATAGGTGCTTTCGGGTTTTTCCCCTGAAGAACAGTGCTATAAGCTCTCTGGGAAGCTTCAGAGTCAGATATCCATGACAATTCGTGCATTCGCGAACAGGGAAGGTCATCCAGCTGACAAAGTTTGCACTTTCGCTTTAATGTGTTCGGTGAAGCGTAACCAAGAGTTTTGCAGTCGTCACAAATAATACCTTCTTCATCACATGTGCTACATGAAATAGTATACATATGATACACGATCCTCGCAGTAGATAGCGCTATTTAAGCAATAGCGAAAATCAGACCTGAACAAAAAAAAGAAAATCAGGCCTGTACGGGATTCGAACCACTGACCTCTGCGATACTAATGCAGCGCTCTACCAATTGAGCTAACAAGCCAAATGGGAGAAGACCGTTGAGTTGATTCGTAATAAACCCGTGAAAGTGATAAATGAGATACAATGAAATATATGAAGTTCATATATTTTGAACTGCGGTATTAGATACATATGATACACAATTCTCGCAGTAGATAGCGCTATTTAAGCAATAGCGAAAATCAGACCTGAAAAAAATCAGGCCTGTACGGGATTTGAACCACTGACCTTTGCGATACTAGTGCAGCGCTCTACCAATTGAGCTAACAAGCCATTGCTTAAATATTGCTTAAATATTGCTTAAATAGCGCTATCTACTGCGAGGATCGTCTATCATATTTATCTAATACCGCAGTTCAAAATATATGAACTTCATATATTTCATTGTATCTGATCTATCACTTTCACGGGTTTATTACGAATCAACTCAACGGCCTGCTCCTAGTTGGCTTGTTAGCTCAATTGGTAGAGCGCTGCACTAGTATCGCAGAGGTCAGTGGTTCGAATCCCGTACAGGCCTGATTTTTTTTCAGGTCTGATTTTCGCTATTGCTTAAATAGCGTTATCTACTTCGAGGATCGTGTATCATATGGAATCCCATTTCTTCGTATTCTGTTAAAAGACTGCTGGTTCTGACCTATCAATCCTATCTAGCTTAAATAAGGAGGATCTAAATATTTTAATTTCTAAGGCAAAAACGAATTACAGCTTAAGAAATTCTCAAAATTTAGAAGTGCCAAGACCAAGATCTGAAATTGGCAGGTCTTCTTTTAAACACAGGGCCACCTTGGTATGGAATCTTCTTCCCCATCATGTCAAGGAATGTGCTAACTTAAGATTGTTTAAAATTAAGCTTAAGGCTAACAAGCATCTTCTCAATGGCATACATTTTGCCAAAGGTTCCGGCTGTGTCTCAATGAAACACGATGACTTTCTGTATTTTTAATTGTAAATTTAATATTGTTTTGTATTTAACTTATCTAATTAGAATTGTATTTAAGAAGTAATTTCACTCTGTTTCTTCAATATTTACTATATATTTTATTGTGATTGTATTTAATTTGTAATTAGGCAGGTCCACATCACGACTTCGCTCTTGCCAATCTTTCTAACATACATTTTAAAGTGTTTTTACACTCTGTGTTTTAAGCTGTTTGTTCTACTTTCGCTGATATTTAAGCTAGCTTTTTTTAGAATCAGAGCACACAATTATACTTTTGATATCTTGTATAAAAGTGAGCTCTTTGAGGTCAGGAATCTCAATCCTCAATTTGGTTATTTTATCATTCTTATTTACAATGTTCACCGAGTACTTTCCTTTGTGTAAGGTATTCTGCCAGAGAGTTGTTAAAGGTGGATATTGATCAGCTTATATGTAAAGGTGACAAAATTCGTGGAGGTTGTAGACTTCGCTTTCCGGCGTCGAGATCGCACTGAGGACGGTTTTTCTTGTCCCTTCTCTTGAACGGTAGGCACTGAACCCGGCAGACAGAATTCTTCGCCTAGATCCTTCAAAGTACACAGATCTCTCGAAACAGTCCTCCGAGAAGTGTTCGGAGTAGATCACAAATATTTCTGTGGAAGTTTACTCGACGAGGTCCCACAAATCGCATCCGTTTTTCCCGCTCTGATCTATTTGCAAGGCTCCGATGCAGAGAAATACCTGCAGCATGGTCTGCGCGATTACTTCAGCTTTGAATTACGCATCGATGCCCAGTCATTTTTGTTTAGTTTTTGTAAGAATAGAGTAAAGCACTCTGTTATGTTTGCTTGACATTTCGCTGTGTCAGATTTTCGCGTTGAGCGTCTGACGTCACTTCCTCTGAGTCCTGTCGTCAACTTCCGGAACATGATGAAATAATGGAGGAAGCGAAATCATGAATTTAACGGCCCGAAAAAAGATATATCTGGCGCTCGCTCTAAACTGGAATATGGCAGAGTTGGTGAAGGGGACACACTGAACACGAAAATGGAAAAAAGTGACGTACGAAAATTTTGATCTGGGGGCACTTTAAATAAAGATGTATGTATGTATAAAGGCTGATAGTTTCTAAAGAAACTGTTTGGGGCTGCGTCGGTGGGGCTAACGAAATAATTTGAATATATCAACAAATTTGAAATGGTAAATTGGCCACCGTTACGATTATAAAAGCTGACGTTTCGAGCGTTAGCCCTTCGTCGGAGCGAATGGCGAAGGGCTGACGCTCGAAACGTCAGCTTTTATAATCGTAACGGTGGCCAATTTACCATTTCAACTTTGAGATACAATGAAATATATGAAGTTCATATATTTTGTACTGCGGTATTAGATACATATGATGCACGATCCTCGCAGTAGATAGCGCTATTTAAGCAATTGCGAAAATCAGACCTGAAAAAAATCAGGCCTGTACGGGATTCGAACCACTGACCTAATAATTTGAATATATCAACTTTGTTGATATATTCAAATTATCATGTATGTATGTGTGTAAGTATGTATATATGTATATGTGTATGCCCGCTGTAGTCGGAGGAGGACTGGGCTCGATCAAAGGTTTCCGCTTGGCGTTGGCGTCCCATGATATCATTCATCAAAAATACAACGGACGTTCCTTGAATGTTTCTTTAGTTGATTTTTGGAAAAGAGAACCTCTAAATCAATTACGGTTCGTGAGAGGATGATGAAACTTTTTACATCTGAGGTTTTTCGATGGGTCTTAGCGACGCTTCTACTCTGTTCCTCGAAGTCAGGTTAGTAGATCGAGTGAAGAATATTTATATATAGAAATGTTATCTTGGTTTGCTATTTGAGATTAAATCCTCGACTATCCTAAAAGAATTCAGCATACCCAAACACATCCTTAAATTTTCTCACGAATGAACCTCGAAATGTTAAAGTTACGTGTGATGTGTTGAAATGTAGTTTAATTTTGTCTGTCTTCTTTTCCAGAGTCATTTAGAATTAGTAGAACACCTCCTTCCAATCCTACCATTGTGGTTTTAGGAGAAAACAGCGCGCAAGTCAGGCTTGAATGGGAGTTATCTGATGCACCAAATAACTATTTCGTTCAGTTTTGGAGAAGGAAACCTGGTGAAGATCTTAAACAAATAGCAATCAGAACAAATGGGAACGCGTTCAATCCGGGCTCCACGAGTGAGTTCGAGGCTTCACTCCCAGCGACACTAACACTGAAGAACGTACAGAGAAATGAGGAATACACCTACGCTATTATTCTGCTGAATTCTCAAGCAGCTGAGGTAGCGCGAGATATAGTTACGATTAAGGTGGTTGGTAAGTAATGCTGTTTCATGAGTTGCTTTAATACACTTCGTGTTGTCGTACATTTTTTTGCGTCTTGTCAATTCATGTACGCACTAACCTATATTTGTTTCTAATAGTATCGTGCCCGTTTTAGAAATATATTTAAGAAAATTTTATATCTAAAGCTGTTTCTCTCAGTAAATGAATCTTATTAAACTTTCGTTGCAGGGAACGATAAGCTTATCCGTTGTACCGTTTAACGACACGGTTTCGATTGAACGCAGTTGCACTTTCAGTGTTTCAAACGGATTGTTACTTTTCAGCCCTGTTCGTTGTAACCATTTTTTCACGTACGCTAGGAATGGCTGGAATTCTGGTGAATTGATCGTTATGTGACAGTTTAGTTTTCTTTCGATTGAAGTTGTTTTACTTTGATAAAGATTGATAATTCAGCTTAAGCTTGGGTTATGTAAATGTGTATTGTGCAACCATTATACATGTAAAGAGTACGTGCACGATTTTCCTCAAACTTTTGCACCAATTAACGTTGAGAAAAACTCCTTTTAACCTTTCAACGTGATTTCAACGCTTTATTGTTCACTAAGGTGTTGTTTCTGATCCACAGTTTCTACTTCGTAAATGACTCTCGAAATCGTCATTGTTTAATATTCATGGTAGCCTACCGGTCTGTATTGTTTGTTCGTTACTACCACATAACTATGTCAGTTTTGCATGAGTCATCTAGCGTTGAATATTTATGTCTGAACGGTTCATTTACTTCTTACAACATTAAAGTATTTATCGGCTTTTAAAAACGAGATTTTATAATTTTTCACAGCCGACTCAGGGAGGTACGGTATGCAACCGTTGACTTGAATAATTTGAATGTCTTTTTGTTTATTGAAATCTATGATTATGACAGGCTGTGTTTTCCTTTTGATGTTGTAAGTTTTAATATATTCACATCATGTTTAACCCATGATAACCCACACTCAGGCTGCTGTGTGAAACAGATATTGCAATTGTATAGATCGTTTTCACGTGACATCACATTATTTCCGGTCGCCATATTTGTGTACAACCCAGGGTAATATTATTTATGCAAATAATAAGCACATCCACAATTTTTGCCGGTAAAAATGAATACTGCAGCAACGGAAGTAAAATGAAGTGCCAATACTGATATCAGTATCCATCTTCCTCTTTCTGAGTATGCCAAGAAGCTAGAACCATGAGTAAGGCAGCATTCTTTAGAAAAAATTTTGGCGATTGGAATCAATCCCGTCCTTATTCAGAGTAAGAATTTTCAACCAGACTGCTTGCCTCCAGTTGAATCTACAGATCTCCTTTTCTATCTGGTTTTGGAGACGAGCTTCTACACGCAACAACAGTTTAAGGCTTTCTGAAGCCTAGAAGCCTACAATCAGATGGTTTTGGGATTTATAACCAGCATAAAAGGCCACATAATTGCAAACAAATTTGTTGTGTTGGCCAAGGTGAGACATTCCCAGAGAATGAATGACTTTTGAATCCCTATCTGGATTCTAGCAGAAAAGGAGGGGACAATTTTATCCGCTCATTGCCAAGGCTGTAAGGCTGGGCTAGCTGAATCATGTTTGCATATTGCAAGCGTTTTATTTTACATAGAAGCGTGGCCGAAGATAGATGGTAGTCAAACTCTTCTAATTGCGTGCCGACGTCAACAAACATTCTTGAGTCAGTTTGTGTGCCTTTCTCTGTGGGCTTCTCTAGACTTTCTGCCTTGCTACCTTTGAAGTTTAAATCTAAACTTTGCTGCCCCGATTTGCTAAATTTGAAAAACTTCTCCTCCCTCTCAGACTCCAGTACTTTCACCCTTTTGGCAAATGCCGGCTTCTTCACCAATTCGCATTCCCTCGCTCTCTTACTTCTTTTTGCTGCTTGTTCTCGATCCGTATGACCATGCAGTCTCCTTATTATGTCCTAAATTTAGAGTTGGGACCCAATCAACGTTAAATTTATCCCATGATTTCGCGGCCTTTCCAGAAACAAAGTGTTTCTCACACACGTGATCGTTTTCCAAAATGGTATCGGTGAGATCGTCTCTATGTGCTAATAGCAGAAATCCAGCGTGATCTTCTTTCTTCTGACAATTCTCTGGCTTCTTTTCCTTGATTTTCAATTATCGAAGGTGCTTTAGCAAAACATAATACATTATCCCTTCCACCTCTATTTCCACAGCCGACAATCAAGCACAAAACCATCTCAGTTCTTTCAAAGGACGCAGTAGATTTGCATGCGATATCTGTACACAAATATGGCAGCATAGCAACAGTTGTCAGGGTTTTGGTCACGTGAGTGAAAATGATCTATTAAAGGAAGTCAGGAAGGTCATGTGTATTTACTTCCTGAGAGATTCTCACTGAGGATTGTCAAGGAAACTTGCTAACCCCTGGGAGAGGATGCCACAGGGTTTTAGGATTAGTCCAGTATTTTTCAGGTTTTCTTGTACTTATTTACAATCTTGAGTGGAGAGAGGCACTGCAAGGGTAAATGGTCCTGCTCGAGTTTACAATGCATTGACCCATTTAGGGCTTTAGTGTTGGACTTCTTGAGCCAAGCCCAGGGCATTAACCACAGGGTTCCAAGCATCTCTCTCTTAACATCTTAATATATGTATGCATGTATCAGTTTAAATATATTATTATCATTAACAAGTTTATTCCTCTGCAGTCATTAGATGGCTAATCTTTGTCTCTTTATTTTATTCACAACATTCTCTTAATAGTTACATTGCCTTTGAAATAGCAATTTCCTAGAAATGTATCTAACATGGTACACAATGTAATAACTGTGATATATCCCCACAATCTAAACACATATCTCTAAATGTTATTTCCCAGTGCCTCCAGAAATAACCGACCCACCCCCACAAACACCTTTGCTTACCATTGGAGAAAACAAAACTCTGACCTGCAATGCATCTGGTGACCCTTTCCCAAAGATAACTTGGACAAAAGATGGTACACCAGCAGAAGAATTTAATGTGACAGGTTACAAGCTTCATTTCACCAATGTGGAGTTGAAGGATGTAGGATCATACAGATGTACAGCCAGTAATGGATATGGAGATGATGCTACCAGTGTCAGCATAGCTAGCATAAGATGTAAGCAGTCTTTCCTGTGTCATCAAAGTTGTTCTGAATACTGCAATGCAATTGCAAAGTTTTACTCTATGCACATGTATTCTTACAGAAACAGCTCTACTTGTATTTTGATTCATACATAAACTGCAGACAAAACAATGTGGTGTGCATTAAACACTACAAAGACCAATGCTTTCAATAAGATTTGAAATAGGTGGCTACCTCGGTACAACACCCGCCGGAAAGAGACTTGATTGCGACTTAGCGTGGTGACTGTGACTTGAGCGCGGTGAAATATACCCGGCGATTCACAACAGAATACCCGCCGGAGCTCCGGCGGGTGCCGGGTCTTATTGAAAGCACTGAAAGACATAATTATTTTCCTTCTAGTTTTCATGTTGAGATATCAAAAAGAAGGTTTTCATTTCTGTCTTAATTTTTTTAGACATCACAGTTTATACATGCATTTGTTTTACATATGCCTGATGAGATGGGATCTTAATACAGATGATTGTGGTGTCTGTTTCTGTGAGACCATTAATTTTTGTGAAAAGTGGGACCTAGTGCTTTCTCACTAGCTATTCACTGACCTTTACAAGGCTCAAAATGGACTTTATTTTTTATTTGGGTGTCAAGTTTTGATTAAAATGATTGGTTCAGTGATAAATTTTGAGCAAAGACATTTCTGTGCTTGAAACATTTTCTTAGATGTGAACAATCATCAGTTGACTGACAAGTGTACTTTACATGTACATGTATCTGTGGCTTAGTTTCATGATAAAATGAACTTTGCCACACTGTATTTTTGAAAACTACTGCTTTCAGACTCAAGAAAGAAACAAAGCTGAGCTGAAATTGGATAACCTGCATGATGCTTTTTGCCTTGGAAAGGTTTTTCTTTAATTCAAGCCTTGAGGAGATTACACCAACTTTATGGTTTATTGTTTTCTTTGTAAAAGTACTTTTTTCCCACTAACCTGCATACATTTCAAGATCTGACTAAAATTTTTGGAAAATAACAGATAAAGCAATGGACTTAATTTGATTGTCAAAATAAAGTAGAAAAAGGGTACTTTTTTATACTTCTTTTATTCTCTTTTTTTATACTGTAGGTAATGATTGTGAAATAAGGACAGTTGGAATAACATTAAGTAGTGAAACTTGGAAGTCAGCCTTGAATAACCAACAGTCAATGGAGTTCAAAACATTGCGGGCAAATGTGTTATCAGAAGTAAGTATTTTGCCAGAATGAGTACAATGGGTGACCATGGCAGGTCAAGAAACTTGTTTTTACATTTACCAGTACATGTTTTGGTTTTGTCTTAGAGGGGTTATTTGTAGTTTTTTGATGTTTGGATACAGATACACCTATCATGTAATTCCTCTTGTCCAGTACTGTTTGGGCTGACAAAGCCTCCTTTTAATTCACTGAAGGTAGCTGCCAAATACAAACCTTCGTAGGAATAATGGGACAAATTTCTTTTGAGTTGTAATTCTGAACCAGGGTCACAAAGAATGGATATTGGGTATTTGATTAATATCCCATCTCCCATTGGCTGGCATTGATATTTGGGGATCGGATTGTAATAGCTTTGAATTTATTCCAAATTTAGTTTGGGGAATTAGATCATTTAAATGTGGCTTTAATTTTGTTTCAACACCAATGGTGGTGCATACTTGAAATAATATAAGTGTAAATTTTACACCAAAAGTGAAGGTGAAGCAAGCAAAACATTGTTCTCACACATGTCAAGCAGACTAATGGTATTTGGTGTTTTGCATACATGTAAAAGTATACTTCTGAATAATTTGTACGTTTGAGCATTTTTGTTCTAAGTAAACTGAAGTAACTTTCTTCCTTTTGTTTAAGATCTCCAAGGTTTATGCTAAAAATCCTGGAAAACAACTGTACAGTGTGGGTCTTCTTGATTTCAGGTAATTGTTAATTTTAGAGTGCTCAGTGTATGCATGTTTTAATAACTTTTTTTTGTTTGAAAGAAGAATGGAGAATTGAATGAGCATCAGCTATCGGTACTCTATGGTCATTTAGGAACTAAGAAAAGTATAAACCACTCATCTTTGTGCAAGCAATGACTGTTGATCTGCAAGTTTGGTTTTTTACTAATAGATCTGGTAGTGTTGTTGCTAGAGTACAGATGAAGTTTGAAAAATCTGTTACTGACCCTTTAAAACCACTGGAAGATGAAATCAAGCGTGGAAAGCTTGGGGCATTCACAGTTGAACGTGCATTTGTTTTGAATCCAAGTAAGGCATGTTCTACCTGACAAGTAGATTCTATTTTGTCTGTGTATGGAAAGTTACAAACTTACATAATCTTTGTAATCTGTATGTTTTAAGATTAGCTCTTGTTAAAATTATGCTTCTCAAGTCAGAGTAAACTCCTCTTCATTTTCTCTATCCTTACTTGTAAACAGCTCTGAATTGGAAAACTTTGTAGCAAGTGTTACAGTGTAATCAGAGGAAATTGTTTTCTTATTCAAAATCAGCTGTGTGTCTGTATTCTCTCAGTTTGTATATTTTACTAAATAGATAAGTGATCATTGTTCCATTATTAATACTGTATGTGTAAACTAGCAATGCCCTGTAGGGGCCATGTTCAGGTGCTTTTTAATTAGTTATTTACTCCTTGTTAAAAAAATACAGAAGAATCTTTTTACTAATCGATCAGAACTGTATGTTGGACATCTACATGTAACTTTTGTGCAATTGTCATAGTTTCTGATGACCTTTCATGGAAGGCACATTTTGAGTACATATACGACAAAGCTACCAAACGCCTCTACGGGATGAGGATTCTTAAGAATAGTGGACTTTCACCTTCCCAATTAGTATCTGTATATCGCAGTACGATTTGCTCTGTGCTCGAATATGCGTCCCCTGCATGGGCGCACTTCCAGCCTACCTAAGTGACCTTTTAGAATAAGTCCAGAAGAGAGCTTTTTATATTGTCTTCCCTGATCGCTGTTATAGCGACGCACTGCATCTTGCTGACCTTGAACTCCTTAGTGATAGGCGGCAACAAGCTTGCGTGAATTTTGCCAAGTCCTGTCATATGTCAGAAACACTTACTAGTCTCTTTCGGGTTCCGCTGGTTTACTACCTCGGTTTTAATTTACGCTCAGGCTCATAATCGGTTCAGGCTTCTACTGGAAAATGCAAAACATTTAATGATTTTGTGAAGTCTGTCAAATTTCAAAATATATGTCGCAACCGCCCCCTGTAATTCAGTTGTTACTGCAATAGTGTTGAATAAACGACTGATTGATTGATTGATTTTCTACCTTAAATTTCAAACCTTTTTACGGTTAAGATCGGCCAGAACAGAAACAAGATTGATAATATAAAAATCATAATTAACCTATCGGAAGAACTACATGTAGAATCATTCTTGAAACGAGATATTAAGAGAAAATAGCCTTAAAAGACTTACACAACAACAAAATAAAGAGAAGATTCGGAGAAGGGTCGTTCACAAGTACCACCCCCAAAAATGCTACGTGGTCTTACAGCACATTATCTAATTCAAAATTCAGTGCGAAGATAAAAAGGTATAAGAAATATTCCTTTTGACATAGAATTTTATCCAAAAAAACGGGTCTGGAAATAATTAAAAGTACAAGAAGTAGAAATTTCCAGGAATTCCTGTGCGGGGTGAACTTTTACTAGAGAGATTTACTCTCATCCTTAACTAGCACATTGACATAATCAAAAACATAGCTTACCGCGAAATATACTACAACAAATTCCATTTACCGTAGAAACTGAACATCTCCTTCCATACCAAATTCACAACGTTACCACAATAAGAAGGTGAAAGAAATTGTACTCAGATGAGACCGCCAAAAGGAAAGGGAAATAAACAAACTGCTTTCTATAACTTTTACATTGACTGGCTTAAAGTAATAATACACTTCTATTCCTTTTCTTAACTCTTAAATAAAAAAAAAATCAAGTCTAAAAACACACTTGACGAAAATTCTCGCTAGATTTCAGTTTTGTCTTTCAACATTAAGGATAAGTTATAAAAGGTAAATGACATACAAAAAGCAGAAATGAGTATGGCCAAGAATTAGGGTGAAAAATTTTATCTAACTATAGTACGGAGAGGAGCCATCTTAAAAATATAGATTTGAAAAAAAATGAATTCTCTGTTTTGATTGATTGGATTTTAAAACATGACAAAAGATTGGCTGAATTAAACCAATTCCAATGCCAAGATCACAAGAATCTGTTAAGCAAAATGGTTCAAGAATATGAGAAAAATAATATCGCAACTCCTGTTCCAAAACCAAGGACTATTAGAACTAATATTTCATTCAAGGATAACGCACTGAGTGAATTTACTAAATCATTTAAAATCAGTATTCGTAGTGATAATAATGCTTTGAAACAGTTGAGAGAAACAAGGAAAGCGATTTTTCATATGTTAAGAGGTCAATTATTGGAAATGAAAGGTCTTACGTTTGTTGAGACTTTAAAAATTACTTTTAGTAAATGAAGGGTGGTGAAGATGAATTTCAAAGTGCATTTTTAATTATTCATATTCAAAAACTGTGATTAATGCGGCTGATCTTGAGAGGGATCCTAAAAGTTCAAGCTCTGAACTTATTAATAGAATTGGTAATTGGATTTCTAAAGGATCTGGATGGAGACAAAAGATAGATTTGATCAACATATTATAAATATTGTTAAATAAAAGCTAATGGAAGGGTCTTCATATATGCAACTTCCAAGTGAATTAGTACTTACAAAGAGTTTGATAAAATAATATGAAGAATGAAAATAATGAATGTTTTAGATGGTGCCATGTGAAGCATCTCAATCGGCAGCAGAGAATAAATTCACAAAGAATCAGAAAGACAGACAAAGAGTTTGTTGATGAATTGGATTACTCAGGTGTTGATTTTCAAGTTTCACTGAAACATTACAATAATAAGATTGAAAAACAGAATTGCATCAGAATTTATGTTTTTGGTTATGAAAACAACCTAAACATTTCAGAATGAAATGAGCCTACTTATAATTGATAACTTATGATAACAAGAGCCATTATGACTGTATTGATAAAAGATTTCAACAAGATGATGAGGCATAAAACCAAGCATAATGAGGAAATACATTTGTATGTATTATCCACAGTGTTTTAGTAGTCAAGATATATTAAGTAAACATATGGAGATTGTATTGCTATAAATGGAAAGCAAAATAAAAAAATGCCAGAAAAGGGTGAAAAATTTTTCTTTACGTCTATACAGACAGATTCCACTTCCATTTTGCGTTTATGCTGATTTTGAGGCCACACACAGAACCTTATCAGAAGCATACAGATTGTGGT
Source organism: Stylophora pistillata (assembly GCF_964205215.1). Classification (NCBI taxonomy): domain Eukaryota; kingdom Metazoa; phylum Cnidaria; class Anthozoa; order Scleractinia; family Pocilloporidae; genus Stylophora; species Stylophora pistillata. The sequence continues at coordinate 24,357,402 of NC_142523.1, forward strand.
TACAAATGCTTATAAACTACTTTGTTGTTATAATGACAAACTTAGTAAACCAGTTCAGTATTTCAGAAGTGAGAATGCTGTGGAGAAACTTTTGAAACAAATTCTTGAAGAAACAAAATATTGCAAAGATATGGTTTGTAAGCCTTTCAATAAAGCTTTGAAATGACTGATGATGAAGAAATTCAAGAAAGCTAAAAGTTACAATATTTTTACAAAACAAATACACAAATGAATGCGTCAGAGTGGGAGATCATGATCATATTACTGGAGAATTCAGTGGAAGAGCACATCAGGATTGTAATTTGAAGCTTAGGCTCAATATTTAAAAAGATGAGGATTCCTGTGATTTTGCATAATTTGAGAGGTTATGATTCTCAATTCACTATGCAAAATATTGGTAAGTTGGTTGAAGAAAAAACCAGATTAAATTGGACGTCATTCCAAATAATATGGAGAAATATAATGGCTTTCACATTGAATAATAATAATTTTGGTGTTTCAAGACAGTTTCCAGTTTATGAGCAGTTCTCTTGTAAAGCTTGTTGATAATTTAATTACCTGAAGACAGTTTCAAATATGCAAGACAAAAGTTCAAGAAAGATGAACAATACAAACTTATGAAACAAAAAGGTGTTTATTCTTATGACTACAGGGACAGCTTTGAAAAATTTGAAGAAACACAGCTGCCACCAAAAGAAGAATTTTACTGACAGTTAATTCTGACTGGTGAGCACATAACAGATGAAGAATATGAACATGCTCAAAAAAATAATGTTTGAAAGACATTGAAATTGAAAAATATGGGTGAATATCACAATTTGTATCTGCAAAGTGATGCATTGTTGTTGGCTGATGTGTTTGAAAATTTCAGAAAGACATGTTTGCAATACTAAAAACTTCAGATTTGAATAAAATTAATATACAAATTATGAAAACAGCTCAGCAAAAACCACAGACATGAGAAAAGCAATCAAACAAACTGTCAGAAACTGTAATGATCAAATAATTGAATCACAGTTTGCAAGCAGACAGTCTCTCAAACCTGTTATAGAGAGTCAGACAGAATTGAAAAAGTCAGTTGATGAAAAACAAGACAGATTGATTCATTTGTTGAATTAAAGGAAAATCAGTTTGCAGTAAGAAAAGGTCTCAATGATAATTATTACAGAAATGAACAGAGACATTAATACTTTAAACAGAGAATTACCTAGTTAAATAATGCTAGAGATCGAACCACCACGTACCTGCTAACATTTATAATGTTGATGAAGGGTTGTCTACACAAGACACTGAAGTGCTCGGTGACCCTTTGATTTTCCAAATCAAGAGAAATTCACGAAGGTTTTCCACTAGCCTCCATCACAATTATTAAGTGCAACTCCAGAGGATGTTAAAAGAACAAAAAAGACTCTCCTCTTTTGGAGTTTTATGATTCAATGATTAAATCACATTAAAATTACAGAGATTCATTAGATATTGTAATTTATAAAAGGTGATAAGATGAAAGTTTATCAAGAAAGGAAAAGGAATGGGGAGTTACAAACAGAAGAAAAGCAATGCTTATAAAATAGATAATGGACAATTATTATGGTAAATTGATGATAAATGTTCAAAGATTGATGAATGAGATGGTTATTGAAGGACAAAAAGGTGGGCAAATTATTTATGAAGGTTAAAAGCCAATAAGAGTTTGACTGATTTAATTATGGAAAGAAGAAATTTATGTAGTGCTAAAGCTATTAAAATATTCAATAATCTCAATACTATTGCAAACAATCATGCCAAAACACAGAGGCAGTGGAAAACAATCTCTTGCTGATTCAAAAGTATTCTATACAACACCAAAAGATTTGATTCAAAAGATTGAGACTTCTTACAGGTACAAGACTTGCAGGACACAATAATATTCAACTCAGAAATGAAGCATACTAGCAAATGTTTAACCATCTTGATAAAAATGAATACAATGAATAAAATTCATTGAAAAGATATAATATTCATCATTAAAAACTGGAGCATTGGATAATGCAATTCAAGCCTCTTTATTGGCTTAGCCATTACGGTATATGAGCCAATATACCATAATCTAATATCTATACATTGTAACATCCGGTTTCTTCTTACAAAATAAAGTTGAGAAGATTATTTTGTCTAATATCTTGAGGTCGGTTTTTTTTAGTAAAACAATTATTCCACTCGTACTTGTTGGATATGAGATGATTATAGCCAACTCGGCGCTACACGCCTCGTTGGCTATCTATCATCTCATATCCAATGCACGCTCATGGAATAATTGTTAATTATATCATACAGTTTTTTTATTAATATGGGCATATTATACATGAAAAGAACATTTATCAGTTTTTCTTCAAATGGGACTGGAATTGAACGTTCTGTCACTCATGATTTTACATTCAAGCTTATTCCTGATTTTGTTTTGGATGAAAGAGCAAAATATAGCATTGCATGCTGTTGATTCTCTCAGCATGAGCTACAGCTGGTACAGCAACAAAGTATAACTGTTACAATAATAAATTAAAATACAGCACTGACGATGGATCGACTTGGAATACAATCACTTTTCCAGAAGGAACTTTTGATTATCAAGACCTTGATCTGTGTATTAATGCTATTTTTAAATCAAGTGGACACAGTGAACCAGGGATTCAAATAAAACTATATGCAGAAAGACTCAGAGTTTTGATTGCTCTTGAAGAGAAATTTTGAGTAGATCTCAGAGAAGGCCATTACAATATTTTGCTTAGTTTTGACTAGAAAGTACCCCCAGTGACTTCTTATGGCTCTCAATACAACCAAAAATATTGGAAACCATAAGAATTTAGTCCATTTGTTTTTGATACTTATAAAGTTGGATCAAACGTGGTTGGTGCAAAGTGGAAGGTGGTGTTTTTTATCCACAACAGAGAATGAGACAAGACAGAAAAGTAGCAGAAATATACAGAACATTGATGAGATCCAGCAAACAATTTCATGATTTTCTCAGCTGTGGCCCAACAATTGATGTTAAATCATTTGAAAAGCTTTAACGCATTCTATACTTAGATCTGACCAACCAAGAAGTTGAATTGAATAGTGGAAGCACAAAACTTGAACTACATTATATGCTGACTGCTGTTGCAGTAAATAGCTACTTTTTGTATGCTCTTGTGCTTCAAAATGAACTATCTGTGGATAATGTGTCTGGAAAAGCTATAGTATAAATGAAAGCATAAAAATGTACATTAATTAAGTATCATCCATGTAAACATGTCATTTATTTTTCACGAGCCGAGTACATGTATCAGTTATATGATAATCAGTTTTTAAAGGTTCTTTAAATAGTCAATTAATCATAATTATATAAGATATGACTCAGTATCATCTGTATGGCATTAAATTAAGCAACAATCAAATGCAAAAACTTTCTTGAAATGCAATAGGAAACAAATCTGCAATAACAATCTGAATGCAAGGAAACTTTCTGGTCCTGATGAACTAATGCTCCCAAAAGCACAAATAAACAAAATAAAAAAAAAATAAAAAAAAACTGAGAGGTGTGGAATAATATGCTCTTCAGTTAAAAGAGACTGCTCTTTGTGTTTAAGAACATCGTAGAAAAAAATTTTTATGGACACAATTTTAAATAATGCTAATTTTCATAATTTATTAACTATAAACACAGGTCTTTCCTCTTTAGAACACCAATGTTTTCAACTTAACGGCGAAAAAGTCGCATGATATGTATTTTTCAATATAAAAATCCACTCTTCAGTTTTATTTCATGATTTGTTACAAGTTTTCAGATCCCAAATTTACTTGTTGGTCGGATCGCGTTATCTTTGATTTCGATCAAAATGGCGAATATTTGTGAAATTTGCAAAGCTCTGTGCGGTGCGCCATGAGGAGTGCCCAAAAGTTTTATTCCATAATTTACTTATTAGGTGTAAGTGCTTATAGGCTGTAATAGATTTGACTCTAGATCAGGTCCCACATAAGAGAAAATACCTTTCAACCACATGTACCTCACGCATCACAGATTTCAGTGCTCGAGGTAAGTATTTTGAAAAATTTGTAACTCAGGGAAAAATAAATACAGTGTAACCATTTGACCGTTAACGTAGTGGCAGAGGGTTGATCTTAGACATATAAAATAGAAAGCTTTTAAGAGGTTAAAATACGGCTTCAGCATGGTTCGACTTTTGTAGCTAAATTATGGAGGTGGGGGGGGGGGGTGAAACTGGGTGCCTTTGAGGTCACCTTGAAAAATATCTCGTAAAAATGAAAAAAACTAGACTGATTCAAAACAAACGCAATATTTGTTCATGGGATAGAAGTATCGACTTTCACAGTAAAAATCAGGGAAATTGGCGAAGGTCCGAAATTTGCCTTATCCGTTCTTAGGTGGACAGCCACTTAAACGCTGAATTCAATAAAACCATTACGGTAAACAGAAAAAAAAGAATGAATGGACACCATTCCGTCGAGTTAAATTGGTCATCAAACGTGATCTCCAAGGAAATGTAACTGCACAATGTCAGTCACAAAATATCAATCTCTGAAAGTAAGCTGCCAACCGCCCATTCATGGGTTTTCAATTCTGACAGCGCGTGCATGAGTCGTCATGTAACCCTTAACATTCTTTGTAGTCGATATTGTCCGAAAATATGCCGACTAAGTGTGTTGTAGAAGGATATAGCAACGTGCGAAATTTGCAAGTGGGTATCGCGCTTCATACATTCCTCATACAACACACCTAGTCGGCATATTTCGGACAATATCGACGACAGCCTTCCCAAACAAGTGAAAATGTGTAAAATGCAGACTTTCGTGTTCTCGATTTGACGGCACATTACCCGCTAGAGCCATTCCTCTTTAAACTCGGTCGTGGGGCAAGATGGCGGCTGATTTTCCGCATTTTGACTGGGCACAGAAAATTAAAGATTTGAGCAAATTAAACAATTTTTGTACAGAAATACTTTAAAAAATAAGCTTATTTCGTTAACTGAAAAAAATTTTTGGGTTCAGGTGCACTTTAAAAAATAAGGACAAAAAAAAACCAAAAGAATTGAAGAAGTCGAGCTTCCGCGGTAACTGTTTCCTTGCAATTTAGAATGTAGACCCTGTTCCTTCTGATCTTTTTCTGAGAGTTTCAATAAATTTCAGGGCCTTCTCACTCGACGAAAACATAATCTGACGGCTATATTCTGTCAGTCTAAAGTATCAAATACAAATAAGCATAAAATAATTGTTAGTTATTTTAATTCCTAATCAATTAGGTTTTGACAGTATGTATTAGGTTTTTTAGATTCTTAATCTTAGAGGAACGTACGTATTTTGGACGAGCTCTATGAACTCCTTGATGCTACGTGGGTAAATAAAGTATTGATTGATTGAAAAGTTCACTCGAACTCACATTATACGGAAATCGACAGAACACAAAAATAACAGCTTTTCAGGGAAAGCTGTTATCCCAAAAAATTATCCTAAAAAAAAAAACATGCTTAATGTCAGTAAAAAAAGGTAAGAAAAACTTTGACAAAAGAGAAAAGCAGAAATTCTGTGCTATCAAGAGATTGTCAGCAGCTAAGTCTGAAAAGAGATCAAACGCGTCGCCCTCAAGGGTACTTCGACCCATCGCGAGTGCCTTCCAGAAAAAAAAAACCGCGTAGAGATCAATGTTGATTTCTGATGAAATGTAACTTCACAATATCAGTTACAAAAGATCAATCCCTGAAATTAAGCTGCTAACCGCCCATTCATGGGGTTTTCAATTGTGACAGCGCTTGCATGAGTCGTGATGTAGCCCTTAATATTCGTTGTTTATTCTTTTTTTTGAATGTACATGAAGTGTAAACGATTTGTCACAATTCGTGTGTTTCTTTTCATCATCTCATAGTAACTTGTGCAGTCCATGGGTTTGCTTGTGCAAATCCACAGAAGTGTATCTATGCGTCTCAGCGCTGCGATGGGTTAAGGCACTGTAGTGATGGATCAGACGAACAATGCAGTAAGTACTGTAGTTAATTTGTTTTTAAATTCTTGTATATATTTTAATATTTATTGTGGGCTGTGCTTTTTCCACCCTGAAAGTATTACAAAAAATAATAATAATAATCATGCTGACTTGCAAATACTTTTTTTCCAAAAGAAAGAAAGAAAGAGAAAATTGTGCACCGAGAGCCCAATTTACAAGAACATCTCCTAATAGCGAAATAAAGCCTTGGCGCATAATTTTATCATATGGGAAAGTAGTTTTACAGTAATGGTTGGTTATTCGTCGAATGCTGTCATATCCGTTCATCTTTAATTTGAATGAAGAGCCTCGATAGTATGAAAGAGATTTTTATGATGGCAAAAGTTACCATGAAAACAAATGATATAAACTGTAACAAGCAGAATAACATGTCTGCGATTTTATGTACGAGATGACCTGATCATTTGTATCTTAGCGCCCGGCAAACTCAATTGCAAATGCATTCAGTTGGCGACAGGAAACAACAAATTATACCTTGCAAGATAAACTGCTCGATGTAAATTATTCTGAAAGCAGACAACTGTTATGCTGTAAATGAATACTACGAGTTTTCTCGGGTATACTGAGTTCCTCAAGCGTTGGTATATTAATTTGAAAAAGAGCTAATATAGAAATATAGTCATTGACGCATCAACATTGACTGACTACATCAATTTGACCAGGAAAAAGCAAACGAACCGTTCA
>NC_142523.1:24371619-24401619 GCF_964205215.1 Stylophora pistillata
AGAGCACATCAGGATTGTAATTTGAAGCTTAGGCTCAATATTTAAAAAAATGAGGATTCCTGTGATTTTGCATAATTTGAGAGGTTATGATTCTCAATTCACTAGGCAAAATATTGGTAAGTTGGTTGAAGAAAAAAACAAATTAAATTGGACATCATTCCAAATAATATGGAGAAATATAATGCCTTTCACATTGAATAATAATTTGGTGTTTCTTGACAGTTTCCAGTTTATGAGCAGTTCTCTTGTAAAGCTTGTTGATAATTTAATTACCTAAAGACAGTTTCAAATACGGAAGACAAAAGTTCAAGAAAGATGAAAAATACAAACTTAAACAACAGGGACAGCTTTGAAAAACTTGAAGAAACAAAGCTGCCACCCAAAGAAGAATTTTACTGACAGTTAATTCTGACTGGTGAGCACATAACAGATGAAGAATATGAACATGCTCAAAATGTTTGAAAGACATTGAAATTAAAAAATATCGGTGAATATCACAATTTGTATCTGCAAAGTGATGCATTGTTGTTGGCTGATGTGTTTGAAAATTTCAGAAAGACATGTTTGCAATATTACTGTATAAACTTTAGATTTGAATAAAGTTAATATACAAATTATGAAAACAGCTCAGCAAAAACCACAGACATGAGAAAAGCAATCAAACAAACTGTCAGAAATTATAATGATCAAATAATTGAATCACAGTTTGCAAGCAGACAGTTTCTTAAAGCTGTTATAGAGAGTCAGACAGAATTGAAAAAGTCAGTTGATGAAAAGCAAGACAGATTTTGATTCATTTGGTGAACTAAAGGAAAATCAGTTTGCAGTAAGAAAAGGTCTCAATGATATTACAGAAATGAACAGAGACATTATTACTTTAAACAGGAAATTACCTAGTTATATAATGCCAGAGATCGAACCACCATGTACCTACTAACATTTGTAATGTTGATGAAGGGTTGTCTACACAAGACACTGAAGTGCTCGGTGACCCTTTGATTTTCCAAATCAAGAGAAATTCAAGAAGCTTTTCCATTAGCTTCCATCGCAATTATTAAGCGCAACTCCAGAAGATGTTAAAAGAACAAAAAAGATTCTCCTCTTTTGGAGTTTTATGATTCAATGATTAAATCACATTAAAAATACAGAGATTCATTAGATATTGTAATTTATAAAAGGTGATAAGATGAAAGTCGATTAAGAAAGGAAAAGGAATGGGGAGTTACTAAAAGAAGAAAAGAAATGCTTATAAAATAGATAATGGACAATTATTATGGTAAATTGATGATAAATGTTCAAAGATTGATGAATGAGATGGTTATTGAAGTACAAAAAGGAGGGCAGATTATTTATGAAGGTTAAAAGCCAATAAGAGTTTGATTGATTTCATTATGAAAAGAAGAAATTTATGTAGTGCTAAAGCTAATAAAATATTCAATAATCTCAATACTATTGCAAATAATTATGCCAAAACACAGAGGCAGTGGAAAACAATCTCTTGCTGATTCAAAAGTATTCTATACAACACCAAAATATTTGATTCAAAAGATTGAGACTTCTTACAGGTACAGGACTTGCAAGACACAATAATATTCAACTCAGAAATGAAGCATACTAGCAAATGTTTGACCATCTCATCAAACTCAAAGTAATTGATAAAAATGAATACAATGAATAATATTCATTGAACAGATATAATATTCATTATTAAAAACTGGAGCATTGGATAATGCAATTCAAGCCTCTTTATTGGCTTAGCTATTACGGTATATGAGCCAATATACCATAATCTAATATCTATACATTGTAACATCCGGTTTCTTCTTACAAAATAAAGTTAAGAAGATTTGTCTAATATCTTGAGGTCGGTTCTTTTTTTTAATAAAACAATTGTTCCACTCGTACTTGTTGGATATGAGATGATTATAGCCAACTCGGCACTACACGCCTCATTGGCTATCTATCATCTCATATCCAACGCGCGCTCATGGAATAATTGTTAATTATATCATAAAGTTTTTTAATTAATATGGGTATATACATGAAAAGAACATTTATGAGTTTTTCTTCAAATGGGACTGGAATTGAAGGTTCTGTCACTCATGATTTTACATTCAAGCTTATTCCTGATTTTGTTTTGGATGAAAGAGCAAATAACATTGCATGCTGTTGATTCACTCAGCATGAGGTACAGCTGGTACAGCAACAAAGTATAACTGTTACAATAATAAATTAAAATAGAGCACTGATGATGGATCGACTTGGAATACAATCACTTTTCCAGAAGGAACTTTTGATTATCAAGACCTTGATCTGTGTATTAATGCTATTTTGAAATCAAGTGGACACAGTGAACCAGGGATTCAAATAAAACTATATGCAGAAAGACTCAGAGTTTTGATTGCTCTTGAAGAGAAATTTTGAGTAGATCTCAGAGAAGGCGATTACAATATTTTGCTTAGTTTTGACTAGAAAATACCCCCAGTGACTTCTTATGGAGATGGAATTGATGCTATTCTATTGAAAACAAATGTATTTTCTGCATGAAAGCGTTATCAATAGAATAAGTTCAAATGCACTAATTCTAACAATTGACATCAGCAACCTAATCCTCTCACTTTTCCATTTTCATTTGAACCAAGAAGGAAAAAAATTCCAACCAATTAGTTTGTATTTCACAGATGAACAACAGACCGATCGATTTGAATGGAACTATGTACTGTAACTCTGACTTTGGTTTTTCAAAGAGAAGATTGATAGTATACATATAATATGCACCAGAGACAATAGATAATATGTAGAGACATACCAAAAACAGAGACACTGGAACATACAACATTCATCAAACTGGTGAAGGTTTAAGTGATTTATTTTCCAAAATAGCAAGTGCAGTAGCTAGAAAAACAGCATAGATTATTCGAAAAAAGGCTTCTACAAAAGTTGCAGAAAAGTGTGGTGAAAAAATTGGTGAAAAAACTGGACAAGTTGTTGGTGGAAAAATTTATGATAAATTCAGTAAAAAAGGCACAGGGATAAAAAAACCTGTCATTCAAGGAGAAGGTTGGGAAATAGCAAAAATAATGAAGTCAATGTCGACAACATCAATATTCGTAATGGTTCTGACAGGTATAGTGTGCATTTTGAAACTGATTTTTATGTCAGCAAAAGAGCAGATAATTAATGCACAATTTGCTGCTGCAGACAATATTACAATAATCAAAGAAGCACAATAGTTTAATCAATCACCAGATATCAACAGGAGTCTGCATTTGAGGAATCTTGTTGAATTTACACAAATTCTTATGCAAAAGATGTCGGACCAACAATTCTTCATTTCCAGACACAAATACTGGTACTGTACAGAAAGACAAATTTGATTTCAAACAGGCACAACTTAATTATGAGAAATGATGCTGATGAATCATGCCTACTGTAGTAATATGTAGTATGAAATGTTATGTTCCAGCCAAATGCAGTATACCATTATGAAGGATTTGTAAAAAGTCAAAAAATTATTCAATCATCAACAGCTGCAGCTCAAGTTAATGTACTCGGCTTTCACAGGTTTGGTTTCTTTGAATCATTTGCAGATCAAATTTGTTCAAATGGAAGAATTAGAATCACAGCAACACTTGAATATGATGATCATGTTATTTTCAGAGCTAATGGAGTAACTGATCCAGAAAGATTAATTATTACAAGATTCATTCCAATATGGTATTTAGTTCAACTAGTGGACAAAATAATGTTATTGAAAAATTACCATACGCCAAATTCTTGGAATTATTTGAAAGAAAGACTTGTGAAAAGTATTCCATGCAGACAAAATCCAGATGGAAGTTTTATGATAAGCACAGCAATAAGAAAACCAAGACAAGCCATGTGTTCATTTGGGCTCTCAATACAACCGAAAATATTGGAAACCATAAGAATTTAATCCATTTGTTTTTTATAGTTATAAAGTTGGATCAAACGTGGCTGGTGCAAAGTGAAAGGTGGTGTTTTTTTATCCACAACAGAGAATGAGACACGACAGAGAAGTGGCAAAAACATACAGAACATTGATTTGAAAAGCTTTAACGCATTCTATACCTAGATCTGACCAACCAAGAAGTTGAATTGAAAAGTGGAAGCACAAAACTTGAACTACATTATACGCTGACTGCTTTAGCAGCAAAAAGTTACTTTTTGTATCCTCTTGTGCTTCAAAAAGAATTATCTGTGGATAATGTGTCTGGAAAAGCTGTTCTGAGAGTATAGATGAAAGTATAAAAATGTTCATTAATTGAGTATCATCTGTGTAAACATGTCATTTATTTTTCACTAACCGAGTACATGTATCATTTATATGATAATCATTAAAAAAAAACTGTTTTTAAAGGTTCTTTAAGTAGTCAATTAATCATAATTATATAAGCAAAATGAAAATGCAATAGGAAACAAATCTGCAATAACGATCGGACTGAATGCAAGGAGACTTTCTGGTCCTGATGAACTAATGTTCCCAAAATTAGCACAAGTAAACAAAATAAAAAGATAAAAAAAACAGGGACGTTGTTCAATATGGAGGTTTGCTTTGGGTTTCTCTTGCTCAATTTGCCCAACCTCTTCTAAGCAAAGCTACACCTGCTGTTGCGACTAATAATTATTATTGGAAAAGAGTGGTCATTATTTATCTCTTTCTGGCAGAACTATGAGCGGTGATATTTATATGGATTCAAAAGAAGTAAAAAACATGAAAGAATACATGTACTGTAGGTTTAGAATCATATTCCAATGTTATTAAAAATTAAAAAACAGCATTTTCTTTCAAATCTAGCTATAATTCATTAGCAACATTTAGTTTATATGAAATTTCACAAAAAACATTGAATGAAGATTCTCAAATAGAAATCTACGGTGGCTTACAACTGTCACATCAAAGTAAAGTCACTCACATCGAATTAAAATGACTCGCATCAAATTAAAATCACTCACATTAAATTCAGATCACTCACATCAAAATAAAGCTACATTAAATTGAAATCACTCACATCAAATAAAAATCGCTCACATCAAATACAAATCGCTCACATCAAATTCAAATCGCTCACATCAAATTCAAATCGCTCACATCAAATACAAATCATTACATCAATTGGTCAGCGGCTAAGTCAATGAATGCTATCCCCAATGTGTACTCAGTCTTCCACTTTACCGCCATTTTGTACGATGGATCCGTTTTGTACAATCGTTCTTTGACTCAACACTAGTTCATTGATCGAAATTCTAGCAAATAATAATGTATAAAATTGCACTAATTGTGGGAGCGATCAATGTTGAAAACTGCAAATTCTGCAGAACCTGTGGCAAAGGTAAGAGAAATGTTGCACATATTTTATGTTCTACATGAATATTATGGACGATCGGTGAGATCCAGCGTTGCTCATTTCGGCTCAACATCGACTTGCACGTGTGAAAGTGGGATTTTGGGAAAAGAACGATTGTACAAAATGGCGGTAAAGTGGAAGACCGAGTAAACATTGGGGATAGCATTCATTGACTTAGCCGCTGACCAACTGATGTAACAATTTGTATTTGATGTGAGCAATTTGAATTTGATGTGAACGATTTGAATTTGATGTGAACGATTTGAATTTGATGTGAGCGATTTGTATTTGATGTGAGTGATTTGTATTTGATGTGAGCAATTTGAATTTGAAGTCACCGATTTGTATTTGATGTGAGTGATTTCGATTTAATGTGAGTAACTTTATTTTGATGTGAGTGATCTTAATTTGATGTGAGTGATTTTAAGTTGATGTGACAGTTGTAGGCCACCGTAGAAATCGATGGAAAAAAGCCTTCAACAATGCTTTCAATGCAAGGAATAAAAAGATAATTAATCAACATTTCTGATCCAACAAATTCTAAAGATGCTGAAAATAAAGCTTAATATGTAGATTCACATGTTTCAACTCACACAAGCACAAATTATTTACTATAACTGTACAGCACACTGTAAACAGGAACTGAAAAAAAGGTACCTTAACGTTGAGGACACTACGTAATGTCCACAACACAAATTCAATGTCTATTTTCTAAGGAAAGTGCCAGTAGCTGGGTAATAATTTATGGCTCAATGATAGTGTAAGACAAAGGTTATACACACATACCATTATATTAATGATCCCATTATGTATCATAAACTTCAACTATATCAATTCTGAATTAGATAAAGACACAAGAACAGAACTTGAAAACCTTTACAAATTCTATCGTAAAAATACTGTTTATTGAAAAGAACTTTCAAACATTTCAAACAAGTGAACTTGATTTGTGAAATAACCAGTTCTATTCTCATTGTAAGTGGGACAATTTCTGGAGCTGCTACACTCAACCCAATAGTTCTCGGTTCAATCACTGGATCAGGCGTAGTATTGACAGCATACACAAAAATGAAAAATTATCCAAGAAAAATAAAATATAAATGTGCAAATTCACATTCACATCATATGAAAAAACGTTGAATGAAATGAGATCATATGCGCTTGATTCCAACTTCAACAACAAACAATTTCTGAACCAAACGAAACTACCAGTACTTGGAAACATAGTCAGAGACAAATATGAAAACAAATACAGAAAGAAATTCAGCACAAAATAGATTTTATATTATCTCCTCTTTCTTCTAAAGCCTTATTCCAAAATTGCTCATATCTTTTCATCATTTTCTTCCATTTGGTTGCTTCAATGTGAGCCTTAATACCAATCAAAGAGAAAATCTTGTTTATCGCAAATTTCATGTTGATTGTTCTTTTCTTTTTTCCCCTTCCATTCATCAAGAACAAAAAACACTTTTTCTATTCTGTTGATGATGTCTCTGTTGATCTGAATATTATATTCTCTTTCAATGTCAAATAATTTATTATTCTCTCAATACGATACTTTCTGTGAATTAAATACTCTTTTCCCTGAACTTGAATTTGGTAGTCAATGAATTCATTCACAAATCCATTATCCTTCAACAAAACCACATTCAACACAAACGAATTGATAACCAACACATTGTATATAAGAATTTAAGCAGCAAACCTCTTTATCTTCTTGATATCAACAAGTATTTCCATACAAAAAAGACAAACATCTTCTCTAAAATCAACCAAACCTTCATGTTATCACCACATATTTTTTTTCAGTTTCTTCTCTCATCTCAGTCTTTTCAATCTTCTTTTTCAAAATCTGTCTACAAACACCACAAATTATTGTTATTTTCCAATCCAAGGTGAACAATTATCATAATAACACAATATACTATAATTATTTTAACAATAATAAATTAGTTTTACATACATTTCACACACCATAACATACAACATCATCTTCAGAAACAGTCTCATTATCAATCAAACACTGATTAATCACAGCAACTTTGTTACCTTGTAACTGAATAAAACTCTTATCATTATTATTCAAAACATTTCCACCACATTTACATACATTCTTTTCAAAATAGATACTATTTTTTAGCATCATTTATACTCATAAAATTATTGAAACCTTCAACTGTAGTCACACATATTTTTCTATTTTCATTATCATCATTCATATGAGTATTTTTATCAAATTGCAGAAAATCCATCTTGCCATACAATCAGTACATACAATTTTTAACCACTTATCATATTCAATTTGTGTTGTAAGATTTTCTAAGCATCCTTTTCCAGAAGAAATCTTTTAATTATCTAGTCTCAAGTTACTCTGATCTTTATCTCTAAAATCAATTTTCTTTCCTATTGGAATCAAACCATTAAAACATTCATAAACAAATCTATAAGCAGCAGCAGCAGCATTATTATTAGATGGATCATATTCAACAATAGAAAGTTCTTCAGGACAATCTTTTGGGTAACACCACTGACCAACGACTATGTTTTCCTTTACCATGAATACATAATTCATGAATACCATTATTAAGTTCACAACACTTTTATCTGGACAAGCAAAAGCATTCTTTAAAATCTGGATGCTGACAATAATTTCTTCCACTCAATTTCATAGAATTCGATTCTAAATCTTCTAAAATAATTCGGTTATCGTCAACAGGTAAATTTGGATCTCTTAGTTTTAGAATTGGTTTTAAACCTTTATCAGTAACCAAAAATTTACGACCAGTAAAAATAACTTTTTTACCTTTCATATTTTATAATATAGAACGCGATTTACCCTTTAAGTCTTTCTTTCCTTATTAGCCAGCAACAAGAGTAAACCACTGTAGAATTCAACAGAAACAAGCATAATTATGAAATAGCCACTGTTGAGGCCAAAGAAAAAAATTAAATTTTCGTGCCCGCAGCGTCGATCGTTGAGTTGGCGGTCAACGGAGGTATATTTGTTTGGTAGTTGGGAGTAAGGAGGGCAAAAACATGGCAACTGTGCCAGGACACCTATTTTTCATGTACTTTTGCCGCAGCGAGATGCCATTATAACGACTGCTGTCTGTGTACTTTTGCAAATAATAATATTTAAGGTAACAAAAAAACACTTCATTTTTCCTTTGCTTTGTATCAAGGAAAGCGACCCGTCTAAGCCTTTATAGCTGGCAAAGATACACTGAGAAGCAAAAAATTAGAAACAGATCGATACCTGTATTCCTGTGCTTGGTACTTCACTCGCCGGAGTGGAGGCCCATAGCGAATTGTTTGCTCCGTCGTTTTCCTTTGCAAAGAACGCAAAACAAATCCTGAGCCTTGCGAGAAAGAAAAAAAAAGCTTCTACCTGCAATATCAACTTTCTTCCAGAGATTCAGCACTCGTTCGAAGCACAATTTCTCCTGAGAAACTACTAGTTTCGGAGACAGGGATGAAATACGTCTGCGCATGCGCCAGAGACCCGCGGTAAGAGACGGGAGCTCAGACGCGTGCTTCTTTAAGCTCAATAAATTTTGCGTGAAATGAACAGCCGTTTCAAAAGTTTAAAAAATAAGGAAGCCGTTAAAAAGATAAGGTTTTAATTCTCATTTATGAAAAGAAGAAAAGAATTTTAAAAAATTGAGAGGGTGTACAAATTGTACAAAAATTGTTCTCGCGCCGAAAAACGGTCTTTTCTGCAAAGTTTCAATACGGTTGCGAACTGGCTCAATTTGCGGCAACGTTTATAGTGTCGTGTTGGCTTTTTCTGATCACTTTTTCGTCCGTTCATGCAAAATGTTGGTTCGTCGGTAAAACAAGGAAGAGTAAAGAAGCTTTTTACGGCACTTCTAAGCCCCTGCCACTTGGTTTGGCAAGAGCCGTGAACTTTCCTGAAGAAACTCCAGTTTGTTGACTCATCGTCGAACGATCGAAATTCGAAAAGCAAGATAGTCGCTGCTCATCGTCGTTTTCCGACCGACATTCCAATTAATTAAACTTAATTCCCGTGAGCCTTTTCGAGATTTTAGACATAAAGGGAAGAAAGAAAGTGAGATATCAATCAAGGAGCACGTGGCGTGACGCCTGTGAAATAACAATTTAACAAAGTGCAGAAGGAGACTGAAGTATGGCGATAACAAATGGATTTCGTTGTCAACTATGTTGACGCAAAATCATGCATTTGGTTTTGTTTTGATTTAAATCTAGGAAAGTGCCTCTTTAGGATTGGAAAAACTACGAAAAAAGAAGCCATTTACTGTTAATTTTACGGCATATGGTATTTCGGGGACTAGACTGGACTGGAGTGGACTGGACTGGACTAGTGAAATGTGGACTAGTAAAGCGCGGACTAGTAAAACGCGGACTAGTAAAACGCGGACTAGAAAAACGCGGACTAGTAAAACGGGGACTAGCAAAACGCGGACTAGTAAAACGCGGACTAGTAACACGCGGACTAGTAAAACGCGGACTAGTAAAACGAGGACTAGTAAAACGCGGACTAGTAAAACGCGGACTAGTAAAACGCAGACTAGTAAAACGCAGATTAGTAAAACGCGGACTAGTAAAACGCGGACTAGTAAAACGAGGACTAGTAAAACGCGGACTAGTAAAACGCCGACTAGTAAAACGAGGACTAGTAAAACGCGGACCAGTAAGACGCGGACTAGTAAAACGACAACAACAAAAAAAACAATTTCATACGAAGGCGATCATAAGACTTAATGGCAAGCCAATTTAGTAAGTGACAATCCCTGTTTGACCTTTAAGCTGCAAATGGGTTTGACATGCGCCAGATACAAACGAATTTATAAGTTTAGGCTAAGAAAGAATTTTATTCAGCACCAGTTCAAAATCCTAAAATACACTTTCGTCGTAAATTTCACGGCAGAAACACAGGAACTCGATGAATAAAAGTCGCATTAAATCTCTTTGTGTCTAGGTAGAAGAGTCTCATTGACTCCGGCTTTTCGGTGGGAGAAAAACCGATTTACACACGCCATTACAGAAAACAAACAAGCAGACTGACAACTCCAAAACACATATTTGCATTCACTTACAATTTGACTTTCCGTGAAATTTTAAAACGGAACAGAGGTAAATCTTCGAAGATTAATCGTCGTTGGAAATAAAAAATTATTTCCGTAAGATCTCTAACTGTTTCTCTTTTTACGAGAAAATCGTCGCATGATCCTTTAACTCGTGTGTGTTTGTCATACCATTACTGCTGTTTCTTCAAGAGCGTATGCTTCTTTCTTCTTCAATTGACAGGTGTCACATCGTGACAGTTGCTTATCAAAAAATGTTTCGGCGAAAACATTCTCTTTAACTTGAATAACGCTTGTTTTCCTTATAACTCACTCGCCATCACATTGTGAAGTGCAAGGAGGATTTTCCCGTAATTAAACTCGTAATTGTAGCCCTAAATCATTCGGGTTCTTTTAGCAATCATTGTTTTTATGCGTTAGAAAAAGATAAAAGTGTTATTCACCAGCATAGGTCGGTCCGTAATGGGAACTTCTGAACTGTTCGTATATTTCTGAACTGTTCAAAAATTGGTGTAGCATCCTGGATTCTTCAAGGCTCTGGTCGCATTACGACCGAATTGTTTACTCTAGGGATTAAACTCTGTCAACACAAGCATTTTCTAATGCGACCCAATTTTTGCGGTTTCCTAAAAGTTTCAAAATTCTAAAATTCATCAAAGACGCCGGTGTGCCTTGGTGGGGCTGACCGATTTTGCCAAACTTTTTTGAAACGAAAGGACCCGCTTCGGTTGCGGACAAAGTTGTCATTTGTGCCTGTGTGTGAAAAAAGATAAAAACCAAAAAGAGCGGGAAATTTCTCCATTTTTCAATTTCTCCATCTCTCCATCAGTAAAACGAAAGCAAACCTTTGATTTTGTTGTTGTTAAATAGCTGAAAACAAAAGGACTATAATCGCCATGCAAAGTGTTCTGTTTCGCCGCATGGTTAGTTCGGGGGAATGTTTATTTTTGCCGGATGTGAGATTGACTGTGTGATTGACGTTTCCATTTTAACCCGGTTGAAATACAATACTAATTAATGTTGCCAACTTCATTTTTCTTTTCCCGTTAAAAAAATTTTGTTTTAGGTTTTTCGAAATCCGGTGAAATTAAAACTTGACTGTAATGCGACCCCCCTAAGTAAAACTGTCTTGACTCAGTTGCATTAGAAAACGAAAATTGTCGGCACGCGTCTCCTTAGATGATTGCCAAAAGAGCCCGAATGAATCAGGGCTACAATTACTAGTTTAATTACGGGAAAATCCTCCTTGAACTTAACAATTTGATAGCGAGTGAGTTATAAAGAAAACAAACGTTATTCAAATTAAAGAGAAAGCTTTCGCCGAAACACTTTTATTTCTAAAGGTAATTAAAAGGCTTCCGTACAAATTTTGAAACATTTTTTGATAAGTAACTGTCACGGCGTGACACCTGTCAATTGAGGAAGAAAGAAGCATACGCTTTTGAAGAAACAGCAGTACTGGTATGACAAACACGCATGAATTAAATGATCATGCGACGATTTTCTCGTAAAAAGAAAAACAGTTAGAGATCTTACGGAAAGTACTTTTTATTTCCAACGACGATTAATCTTCGAAGATTTACCTCTGTTCCGTTTTAAAATTTCACGGAAGGTCAAATTGTAAGTTAATGCAAATATGCGTTTTGGAGTTGTCAGTCTGCTTGTTTGTTTTCTGTAATGGCGTGTGTAAATCGGTTTTTCTTCCACCGAAAAGCTGAAGTCAATGAGACTCTTTCTACCTAGACACAAAGAGATTTAATGCGACTTTAATTCATCGAGTTCCTGTGTTTCTGCCGTGAAATTTACGACGAAAGTGTATTTTAGGATTTTGAACTGGTGCTGAATAAAATTTTCTCAGCCTAAACTTATAAATTCGTTTGTATCTGGCGCATGTCAAACCCATTTGCAGCTTAAAGGTCAAACAGGGATTGTCACTTACTAAATTGGCTTGCCATTAAGTCTTATGATCGCCTTCGTATGAAATTGTTTTTTTTGTTGTTGTCGTTTTACTAGTCCGCGTTTTACTAGTCCGCGTTTTACTAGTCCTCGTTTTACTAGTCCGCGTATTACTAGTCCGCGTCTTACTAGTCCGCGTCTTACTAGTCCGCGTCTTACTAGTCCGCGTCTTACTAGTCCGCGTCTTACTAGTCCGCGTCTTACTAGTCCGCGTCTTACTAGTCCGCGTCTTACTAGTCCGCGTTTTACTAGTCCGCGCTTTCCTAGTCTGCGTTTTACTAGTCCAGTCCAGTCCAGTCCAGTCTGCAAAATACCATATGCCTAGTTTTACATAGGTAAACTTCCACTATTTTAATTAAGCTAATAATGGAGAGAGGGAAGTTTTCTCTCATCAATATCTTGCAGTAGTTCCATCATTTACTGTATTGTCAAAATAGCTTAGTTAAGTTTTCGTAGCTTTAAATTACTTTTGTGTCTGTTATTATCACCATTCAAATTCAAGACAGATACCAGTAAACCAATTGTCAATCAAAACCAGCTCAGACCAACCCATCCTTAACTCCCACCCCACATCATATCAATCAAAATATTCAGTTCAAACTTTTCTTTAACTCCAAAAAACTTTTTTTCCTCCCTATACCTAACCTCTTCTATTCCTTTTACCACCTACTTCTAATACTAACCAACATGTTACTCATCTCCCTCATTCCTTTTCCTCTGATTATGACTATCTCATCTTATTTCATTCTAACCTTCCTTATTATTATTATTATTATTATTATTTTTATTATTATTATAAATTTCTGTACTGCCTTAAAATGGCTACAAATTGAATATAAAAATAATGAAAAAACAAATTTGTCAAAGAAATCTTTAAAAAAAAACCAACAAACAAGCAAAAAGGGCTCTTTCCAATATTCTAGCGAATAAAGCTTTCTTTATGGAGTCTTTTGCAATGAAAATCTTTCATTTTCCTTTTTTTCTTTTCTTGTGTATCTTTTTGTCTTTTCATGTTGTATTTCTTCATTTTCATTTCATTTCCGGTGTAATTTTATTAAGTTAAGAAAAATTTGACCCTTTATCTGCAGGTCAAAGGAATACCTTGTAGATATATAAGAAAATAGAATAAAAGTGTGGAAGTGTGGACCTTCAATGCTAGTACCCAATTGAACTACTGATAGCTTTTATTTTAATGTGCCTTATGACTGACATAACTGCCTTGCAGTTTGTAGGTCCCTCAGTGTAAATTCTCTATTGAACAACTAACCTTTTATTTTCATCATTTCACACTTTCAACACTTGCCACCATTACGTTTCTTTTCTCCTTATTAACCCACTATTTTTGTGGAGATTTGGGAACCCTTTCATTTGGGATTCCATACTTTTACATAATCAATCAATTCATCAATCAATTAATCAATCAATCAATCAAGTTTATTGACTATACGAGCGGCATGGTTACCCTGATTGCCCAAGCCAGAGGCTCATGTATGAAACATAAGAGAGCAACCCACCCATCCCACCCTAGGGGAGGACATCCACCACACTGTGACAGTAATCTCGTGCATGGGAAATTCATGTCGCCTACCTCTAACCCTGCAGGAGACGGGGCCTATGGTTTATTTGTCATTATCTGAAAAGACTAGAATGTCTATCCATTTCTTGATATTATAGAAAGGTAGGAAATTCTCCTCAGTTATTTTTAAGACCATGACCATGAGTATTGGTCTGGCTGGGGCTCGAACCCTCGACCTCCCGCACAACACAATCCAGCACTCTAACCATGTAATGCCACAAAGGTTGCTAGATAAATCTATTGCATTTTTTTGAAAAAAGTTTTTCTTTCTTAAAAAAGAAAAAAAAAAACAGTCAATATCCAACCACATCAACATGGCAATGTCACTTTCGGGTCCTTTCTGAGCACTATTTTACAGTCAACAGTTCTTGGCAGAACAGGAAGCAACTCATGCACACTTATTGCCCTTTTGTTTAGCAAATTGTTTTATTCATCCAATTTGGATATTTCTGTAATAAGAAGTCCACTGAGTCAGGCGTGGGTGTACCAGATAATAATTGTTCGAGGAATCTTACTAGGCAACAGGATCTATGATTCAATCACACAAAACTCCTCAAACCTTTGGTGCGCTACAACCTCTGCAAGGCCCTAGAGCACTGAACAGTATCATGGACCATATATTGGTCCTGAACTCCCTGTCAGCATTAATCCTGAAGCAATTCCGGCTTCTGTTTTCAGTTGAGTTCCAACATCATTGTACTTATTCCAACTTTCCCAGGAATTTTTCTTTTTGGTAGCACATCCACGAGAACAATGGGTTTCATGAGGCTTTTGCTGAGTGGCAGCATTCATGGGAGCTCCTCTCATACCATATGGAAATAACTCATTTCTAATACACTCTTAGGACTTTAACGAATGTTAAGTTCCAGTGAGAGCGATATGCATGGGGTAACGCGATATTTTGCAGCGTTTTTGACTTGTTCATGTAACACCGTGTAGGATGGGTGTGCTTTCGCTTCGCCTTAATAAAAATATAAGTCCCATTTTTTTTCGAGATACACATTTATTACCAAAGCATGGTATTATTTACCTTCTATCAATTTGAATCTTAGCTTATTATCTAAAATGGAGGTAAATTATACTCAAAGAAATTAAGCTTGCAAAATGTTTCCTTACCGAGTACTGAAAGGTGGCTCTTGAGCAAGCAAATGAACATTTCCCAAAAATAATATGTTCAACATGTCGACGAGTTCAGTTTGCAGAAGTTATTTTCAAATAGCGTCCATACATTCCATCCTGAAAGGCAAGATATCTCCACGAATACACAGTTTAAATTACGCCGACATTTCCTTGATCGGACGATCGAACAACTCGCCGACGACAACATCAACACGCTCACGCCACGCATGCGCAGACGATTTTCATCCCTGTCAATGCACTGACAATCGGCTACGTAGAAATTCTAAACGCGATTTCAGAAGAAAATAATGGACTGAAGGTAAAACCAGACTATTCCTGACTTGAAGGTCAAGTACATCTTAAACCGGCAAACAAAAAAATAAGTAAATAAATAAACAAAACACCGGCACTTTTTTTTTAAATTTCGCATGTATTTCGCATGTATTTCCACATTGGACTTCAAACAATCCATCAGATTATTAATCGTTGTAGGTAGCCTCTTAAGTGAAAATTTCAAAATATATACGGAAAACACGTATTCAGTTATTTCTTTCTTCGAAGGTCTGTTAATACTCACATTGCGAAGCTTTCGCCGCGATTTTATTCTTTTAACGTTGTGCGTTGAAGGGTAAGTTTTCGGCCCCTTCCGAGGTGTGGAGATGTACGCAATCGATTTTATCGACACTCCGGCTTCTTACGCACAGCCACCATGTTAGATTCACAGGAAGCATAGCTGACGCCGCGCGGATTCGTCGTGACCGGAATTGTTAGTAATGGTGGGAGAATAAATTCTAAAGTCTTCCAGTTGCCATTAGCACGACTATTGTTGCAATAACATTTAAATTTTTGCAATATCAGGTCAAGGGAAAAAAGCGTAGATCAATCAAGTAGAATGCAATTGGAAAAAAATAGAGCGAAGTGAAGAAAAAATAAAAAGAAGAATAACGGATCTCTTGCGTCGTATATAATGGATTGAGATGAAATAAAACAAACCATATTTAGTTTAAATGTTAACTTCAGGCGTCCTTATTGGCAAACTTTACCAATCTTTCAAACGGGTAAACTTTCTGTGAAGCTTCAGATTCATTGCTTATCACGACAATTACTACTTCGTAGAATAAAGGGGGGGGGGGGGGAAGGGTTCAAGCTGAAAGTTGCATTATGATCCAGCCACCAAGTTTTGAGTTGACAACTAAGGAACATGTTTAATCAGGAGCCATTTCTTCGAGCGTTCAACTGACCTTTGTTTTGTCGCGATGTTTTCAATAGAAAAAATCTATTTATAGTTTGAATTACCGCGGTATGGGATTCCCCGGCCGGCCACGTAAGTTCTTCGACCAATCACGATTAGCTAGTAGTTAAATTCTAGTTATTTCCCTGGAAAAGATAGTGTGAAATAAACCGTTCCGTGAAAATGCCTTGACATAGGCTCAGTGTGGGAGTTGAACGCTCCAAGTAATGGGTCTCTGGTTTAACTCATTTGGATTTTTTCCGGTTATGTGAGTGCTCTCCAATTTCTTCGATGCACAGGCTCAATATTCTTGGCTTTGAATCGATGTTATTTGCATTACTGTACAGGAAAGTGTGAGAGCTATGAGTTCACCTGTGCAAATGGAAAGTGTCTTAGTAAATGGAAGCGTTGTTGGGACGGAGATAACTGTGGTGATAACTCAGATGAACAGCAGTGCCGTAAGTTTGTTTTATTACTATGATCACTGTTGTCTTATATTATAGTCTTCCTTTCCTCGGGTCGATGGCTCACTGTCATTCAATTCGGGCTGTGATAACCATGTCGGGATGCAAACAAATACTGGGAGCCGTCTCTTCGTCTTTTTCTCTCGTTCTTCCTTTCTCTACTCTCTCTCTCTCTCCCTTTCTGCTTTTCTCTTCTTTCCTCCTTTCTTTCTCTCCTTCTTTCTTTCTTCCTTTCTTTCTTTCTTTCTTTCTTTCATCCTTTCTTTCTTTAGTTGTTAAATAATAATAATTATGTACTGAATATGGACCAAATAGAGAAAATGAAGGCTGTTCCTGTAGTTATATCTGCTGACTACATAGGATGATTTTCTCAGTTCAGCTGCCATTTGAGTCGATGTTATCGTATTTGTTTGTTTTAATTTGCAAAAGCCAGGAGTAGAGCAAATCTTAGCTACTACATACATATATTGAATTTGAGATTATTTTATTTCTTTTTATCATTTTCGAATCATTCACGTGGAAATGATAGCTCAGCGTAAGTGTTCTTTTTTTATCTTTTTACATTTATCTGCTTCATGCGTTCGCTTATTTAATCATCTCCTTATATTCTATTTCATTTATACTTTTCTTTAACTGTTTCAGTAAAATGTTAATCACACTTTGTCAAAGAAAAGCCTTACAGCTAGTTACTTGGAGAATTTACGTGTATGGGCGGGGAATCTGTTTCAAACCTTTCTTTGTTTCAAAACAAATTTTGGACCGTCCCAAGTATACCAAACATTCACCTGAATTAATTCGAAATGCTTTCCTCATGTCATTTAGCGTTGAAATCAAGTATTGAAAATGAGTGAAATTTGACGTCTTTTACACTGCTTGGGATTTATTACTAAACTCAGGGGAGTATAAAAAGTGCATGTACCACGTCAAGAGAATATAAACTCTTTTGACAACGTTGAATGAATGTAGGGGAAAAAAAAAGAAAAAAATCGAGTGTGTTTCCTCCTCTTAAAATGAAAAGCATTCAAATACATTTGATTAATTTTCTGACATTGCATAGGAAATAACTTTATACTTTCCCCAGTTTTCTATGCTCTTTTTTTTTTAACATGTACGTCTGTGTAATCACCGGTGAATGCCATTTAATTAATTATCTTACATTGTATAGGAAATAACTCAATAATTTGCCTTCTGTTCTATGCCTTTTTTTTGGTTTCTTTCTTTTTTTTTAACATGCACGATCGTGTAATTAACGGTGAATTTCACTTTTCTTTCGTTCTTTCCTATGTTTTTTTTTTTATGTACTGCGCCTTGGAAATATCAGGAAGTGAGTGCTACTTAATTTTCTTAATGAAAATGTTACTACACATCACATGACCAAAAAGCTGCTGACCACCCCTAGTCTTTACCCTTTCTACCAGCTGAACGCCGATAGAGACAAAAGAAAAGATCAAGAGTTGCTGCACTTCATTAAGAAATCAAGATCTGTGTATCGGCTAGGAAAACAAGTCGTGTTTCAAGATTGTACAATGAATCCAATACTTTGCTGAATAATTTTGCTTTACCCTCCCTTCAGGACTCCTTTAATTTCGCTTTTGCTTTGTTTTGAATAGCGAATTATAGTTTGAATTAGGTAAAGAGACTAGGATTGGCTGTGTGTTGTGGCATCTACTCAACTTCATACGAAATTTAGCGTGTAGTTTTTCCTCTTCATTCTCTACAAAAGAGATGTCAAAACGGTGCCACCTTAGGAATGTGGGAATAAACAGTAATATATATTTAGATATCATTATAATAATCAGTGTCTCATGTTCGTATGTCGATAAGCTCTATCTAGATAATCATCGAGTAATTAACTTAACGAAGCTTGTTTTCAGGGAAAGTCTTGGATACTTGGTGCAGTTCTGCTAAGAAAATTTCGTATTCAATAGATGCTTTAAAATATTTCCGGTCTAAATGGCGTGCTATTTTAGTTATCTAGTTATTTGTTTTTATTCATTTATTGATTAATGCGTCGATTAATTCGAAGCTTCACCATTTCGCCGTGCGACCCATGAGCATTTGACTGCCGTCCGTGCCCTTATGTAGGGAAATTTGAGCCTTGCCTGGTTTGGGTGGGGAGTCTAAACCGGAAGTTTCAAGTCTTTCCAGCAGAAGATAAGTGTTTTAGCTTTTAATATGGAGTTGAGTAAAGGTGAAAAATTTAAATCTAGGTTCTAACGCTTGGTAGGCATGTAGGAATAATATTGACAGTCAAATCCAGCACTTTGATGGGGAATTTGAACACAATTTTGGTCCTGGGGCCGAAAATTCAAACAAACCAATCTTCAAAGGTTCAAATGCCCGGAGGGATTTTGAAGTTTCAAATTGATCGTCACATATTCATTTATTGGTTCATTAATTTTTTTTTATCTAGTCTCCCTAACTTTATTGTTGTTCTGTGTTTCTCTACTCATGTGCCGCACTGTTGAAATAAACTAGCCTGTGAGTGACTTTTGATTAGACTACTAAAGTTAATAATTTACCTGTTTATATTTGTTTCTGCTCCACTTTCCATAATCATCCCTAAATACCGCAAACGTGCATGAGAAGATGAGGGTGAGAGTTTGAATTTTTAATACCATTCGTTGAAAGAGAAAAATGAAAGACATATCTCGAAAACAGTTTGTGAAAAAAAAAAAAAAAAAAAAGTTAACATGCCATAATTATAAATCATAGTTGAAGTGAACATTGTGTTATAATGCTTGATTTTCTATCGTTTTCTCTGCTCTCCATATCGCCCACGATGGATCAAATACATGTAATTGCATCAGGCGGTAAGTGAAAGCTTAAAACTAGATATTGTAACGAAGATAATACGTATCTTTATGTATCTTTCATTTACCGTATCGAAAACAATGTAAACAGGGTCGTGACATTTGCTTAAATAGAAGTCAAGTGATGGAAGATCTTATCCTCAATACAAAGATACAAAAAAAAAAAAAAAATTGGTGAAGAATTTTCAGAAGTGACACACGTACTGCACACTTATTGAATAAGCATTGTCGTAGGGTCCATTGGCTAGTCCGGCATTTAAACAAAGTTTTGCCTTTGTTTAACAAAACTCGTTCTAGGCCATCCTCAGTTTATCTGAATCAGTTTATATGAATATCTATTTTTCTAAACAGTGTCAAGGGGGCCGAAAGCTAATGGTGGAAGGACATTTCTTTAACTAATAAAATTAACCCTCTTACAGAGAATCTTCGAGGCTCACTCCTTGCGTAAAACCGCGGTTTGGGTTGAACCTGTTGTACATAGCCGGCCCTATGCAGGTGGCTAAATCCCAATGGGAAGTTAAAAGTATTTCTTTGACCATCAGTCATGACAAAACAAAACAGGTCTTCCTACACGGTGTTGACTTGTTTTTTTATGAATGCGTCATGTTCGTGAGGTTTTTGTTTGTTCTTGATGATTAGGAATATGACAAGGAAATTGTCATGTGTGTTCTCAATGTTTGCGTCATTTGCTTCTGACTCGCAGTACTTATTTTTCTGCTGTTTGCAAAATGTCGAAGAAATTCCCCCAAAATTTACTACGGCAGTAATTTCCACGTGGAAGGACTAGTATTCCTATCCTCCTCAACTCGATATAGCCATTGGAGAGAGACTGGAGCTAAGTTATCTAAGCTAGTTCGCCAATCCAAACTGAATTGGATGCTTCTTACAATTCAGTTCTTGAGCAACGAGGTGATAAAATGCAGCCCATGCATAAGATACAGCAGATTGTCTCAAAATTACTTTAGCGAGGCTAAAGTCTGTTCTGTTTCATACGAAATTAATATATCTTATGAGACGTTTTGCTGTGTAGTATCGCTGAGTATTTTTAAGAGTTGTGCCTTATCTTGACGAGCCCGTTGGGCGAGTAAAAATACGAATAACGAGTAAAAAATACTCAGCGATACTACACAACAAAACGTTTAAAAAGTTACTTATTATCCCAAACGCCAAATTGTAACTTGAGTGCGGGCGAATTTCGCGGACATTTCTTTACGGGAATGCGTGACAGAAGGTAGGCGAAGCGGAACGGAATTTGCACTTTGTCGTGTTGCTGTTTCTGTTTCACGATGAATCTATGAAGTTCATATATATTTGAACTGCGGTTATAGATACGTATGATGCACGATCCTCGCAGTAGAGAGCGCTATTTAAGCAATAGCGAAAATCAGACCTGAAAAAAATCAGGCCTGTACGGGATTCGAACCACTGACCTCTTCGATACTAGTGCAGCGCTGCGCTAGTATCGCAGAGGTCAGAGGTTCGAATCCCGTACAGGCCTCATTTTTTTTTTCAGGTCTGATTTTCGCTATTGCTTAAATAGCGCTCTCTACTGCGAGGATCGTGCATCATACATATGGTTCTGTTTTGTTCTACAAAGTGATGGAAATTTGTCGTCGTCTAACTGCTTTTCTTCGTTCGATATATCCGATAAACTTGGATCAATATTCGCCAGTCATTCCGACTCTTCCTCGTCAGAAAAATGACTTCAATTCTCCGCCAGTTTTTGTAACTCCAATTCATCAGTTGTGTGATACGATAAAACCTGTGTAACCGGTTCTCTGGAGTACAAAGGTACCGCGTGATATTTGTACCCGTCGTAGGCGTTATTTGTACTCTACGGAGTGTAGTTGGATAATAAAATAGGGTAAACAGTGACAAACCTGATAGAAGAAAAATATCTCCCTGATTTAAAAAGTTCGAACCATGAAGGATATTTATTACCATGAAATGAACTACAAAACATTATGGCATGTTAACTTAGAGGAGTCTCTATAAAGAAGTAGAATTTATCTCATTTTATCTATTTGCGTCATAATGATACAGTAATCAGCGGGCGCTGTCGACCTTGATACACTTATTGCATTAGCTCACTTTAGCATTGATTTCATCAATAGTTGGAAACAAGAGATTCTTACTATTTTCCATCAGTGCAATTCTGATAATTTTGGAATTTAAAGTACGAAATAAGAGTTACCTTGCTACGATTTCCGTTGCTAAATACCCCGGAAAAAAAAAAAAAACACTTTTGAGCGACAGACACTCAAAAGATAAAGTACAAACAAAAACCTTTCCATTCCGGTCAGATATGCAACTAATTCCGAAATAACTTACAAAGCCAAAACAGCAGAGTATTTTTTTTTCTAATTTGTTTCTTCCTCCGCTCATATCTTTAGCAAACTTATCATCATTTAGCATAATTAATTGAATAAGAACAAATGAAATGAAAATCTGGCAATTTCTGCAAGCGTCCTATACACAGTCAAACCTCTGCCAAAACAGCAGAGTATTGTTTTTTCTAATTTGTTTCTTCCTCCGCCCTTATATTTAGCAAACTTATCATTATTTAGCATAGTTAATCGAACAAGAACAAATGAAGTGAAAATCTGACAATTTCTGCAAGCTTCCTATACACAGTCAAACCTGTCTTAAACGTTAACCTGCGGGAAATGGCTTGGTATCCGCTCCATGCAGGTTCCACAGAATAGGTTACTATAAGGAAACGATAAAAAAGTCATTTGTACCATAATTGACCAATCCATGTAAAAGAATTCGCCCAGTAATAGTGCGTGCATTGATTTCGGGAATTAAATATGGATTCAATTCTACAGAGAGATCATTCTTAGTTTTATTTGAGTGGTCCGCTTTAAGTGGCTGTTCGATACAGATGAAAGACAATGCAAACGGGCCGTTGGGACTCAGCAAAGGGTGATCACAACCGCTAATGGAAGTGATAATTTTACATTGATTAAGGGGTAAAAATTTCGGGACTTTGATAACTGATGAACTAATACAGGGTGACCTCTACTATGGTGCCTCAATACAGGGTTCGACTGTATTTACCAAAAATGCTTCTGTTAAAAAGTTTGCTTTATAAGGTCGAAATATTTTCGGATTTTTGACAAACAACTTTGTCACGCAAGAAACAAGTGGAAAGACATGTATCAATGTGCTGCCTACAAATATCCTGTGTTACCTTGGATTGTTGTTTATTTATTTATCCTCAAGGCATCTAGTCAATTAATAATAATAATAATAATAATAAATAGATGCTTATAGGACGCATTTCTAATCTCAATGCGCCTGATAACAGATTATTAAGACATAAGAAAAAGTAATTAATTAACAGTAATGTTTTATAAACAAAAATGTCTTAAGCCTAGTTTTGAATGTTTCTACTGTTTCCACTCTTTTAATATTCTTTGTTTGCACGTGACGTCGGCATAAATTAAAAAACCGGGGTCAGCCATGTTGGGGGATAACCACGCGTTACAATCCCTGTAACATAGCTGTCTGAAGTGTAAGTTGAAGGTGTTACGCATATACTTGTCAATGTCATGCATTCTAAATAGCTGTCAATACTTGTAATTAGGTATACCAATGTAGACTTTTTTAAGACTTGTGCTGTAGTTTGGATTGCAATACCTTTATTTTGTGTGAGCGGTAAATTTTTTTTGTTGGATACTACACCGCCCACGTGCTTTGCGGAAGCCGGTATGATCGTTTGCCACAACTCTGTGTTGTCTTTGGTTGTTTTGAATTTGGTTGTGTTACAGGTTTGAATAAGGAAGCAATTGAAAAGTGATTATTGTTTAAGCTTTCAAGGCTCTATGTTTCTTTTGTAATAAAAATTTTCCAAACTTGGCGCATACTCATATAGTTTAGTTTGAGATTCAGCTAATTATTGATACTTGTGGGATTGATGCTGTGTTTTCTAAATAGTGATAATAACAACACAAACTGGGGTATAACCATTCACATACTTTGCGGAAGCCGGTATTGTTTCGTTGGCAAAGGAAAAACCAGGCGAGTCTCTGGCTCCTATTGACAAAGCTGCCATAGTGTGCTATGCACTCACCAATTTATCAGAGTCCATGCATTGTACCATTTGATCGAGGTGAACTTACAACCAGTTTGATTCCAGGTACTTCATGTACAATTTTTCATATAAAGGCTGCACTTAAGGCTAGCCACAATCTGCCATTAAAGAACTTCAGTAATTCTCAAGTTGACAAAAACACAGCTTTAAGGTAAACCATTGACAAGCAATATGTGTTTAGTTTGTGTCACAGATGCTAGTCGTTAATAGATACCTATACGACAAACAACCATAAAGTTCAGTTAGCATTTTGACAAAGAAAGGAGCACCCTTAAAGTAATAGTTTGGTGGTTGTGGTACAATTGAATAACCTTGACATTTCAATCATGATTGCTCAGTTAATTTTTTCTATAAAAAGTTGGACAGATCTAGTTTATTAAAGGCTCTTCTTTCAACTTCAAACATGACGTATGATACCATTTTATCTTGCACGAATCATTGTCACAGCCAATTAATGTGCTGCCCTCCAAATCTTGTTGATAATAGCACCACGGCCCTTCCTCTTCTTCATCATCAGATTATGTTGATGAAGATGGAATAGCTAGAGCTTCACACCCTGGGCATGTATATTACTTCCCTACAATTTCAGGCAAAATGCACTTGCTTAAGAAATCAGAGGAAACAGAGCGTGCATTTTCCCAAAACTGTTGGTCAGGAAGAATTTCTGCACAAAGAGATCTATTGTTGTTCACACCACAAAATCACAATATTCAACCTCACAGATGAACTTTACCAAACTCATCTTTCTTTAAACAAAAGTTGGTTTGGCCAGCAGCCTAAGCGATTGTGGAATCCTTGTGTGCATATGGACATTTTATTCACACACACCCATCCCACAGCATTTGCAGTTAATAATCCCATCAGGAGAAGCTACCAAGTATGGTCACCTTAGATCAATATTGAGACCACTGTCAGAAATTGTCAAAGACTCATGGTCAGAAATTGTCAGACTGGTAAGCTTTGTGAGCCCTACACTTGTTTTCACAACCCCACCTCGTCGCCGCAGTTGAAAACTTATGGGCTTCAGGGTAGCATATGGACTTAACAAGACTCTTAGCAGGCTTAGCTGTATTTGTTTTGCAAGCAGTTTTTAGATTGGAAGCAGCAATATGACCTGCCTGCCTGCCATTTGGTACCAAACTTTATATTGTGACTGCTTTATAGTTGAAGCTTGTATTGCTCCACACTCATCAGGTGTAATCTCAAGCAATATTTGTTGACACTGCTGCAGCAACTCTATGTACCAGTAATCTAACTGCAAACACTCTTCTCTAAAAAAAAAGCTATTGGGCAAGGGCTTGGGTACATTACCAATTTCTTTGTAAGTATACTGCTCATTTAAGGGTGCGACAAGGGGCAAGACTGCTGGATTTACTGTACAGCCAGAAATACTTCTAAAAATAGTTTTCTGCTCTTCTGGGATTGGGGCAGGTGTCCTGGTTGTTCAGATCCCAGGGTTAGATCTAGTAGCCATAGGACTAATCAGTGTTTCTCCACCATCAATTCATGCTTCCTTCAGGCAGAGGTAAAATCCATCTCAATTATAGGTAATGGGAATTTCTTTCATATGACTAGAGAGAAGCCATTTGTTCTTTTCCTGTGTGCATGTGGTAGAATCTCTAATTCTAACACCAGCCTCCACAGCAAAAAGCTCTGCCCCAACATGAGACCACCCTTCACATAACCCTACTATGCAATAGCAATGGGAAGCAATTACAGTTCCATACTTTTCTGCCAAAAACCATGGTCAAAGTAGGATGTCCTAGGCTCTCTGTGAACGATTCATCAAGTGAGAGTACACATAACGTCTTAATTCTAAATCCAAAATTGAGATCCTTGAAATATGCCACATCACTCGCTAATGTGAGTACTATGAGTGATATGTCTTCTGAACTTGCAGCTGTCGTGTCAAGATCGACTAGATCGCTCTGACAAAGGGCTAACGCTCGAAACGTCAGCTCTCTAACACTTAACGGTGGCCAATTTACAATTTCAACTTAGTTGAAGTAACCAAATTACCTAGTAAAACAAGAGTTGTTAGCCGAGGTCGATAGAAAATGAGTCCTTTAGTTTGCTCTGTTTGCTTCTCTCCGAGATCATCAGAAAAAAATACACTACCGTGACTAACTCTGGCGAACACAACAACTTCATTTGGGTTTTTGTAAGTAGTTCACAATATATGGATATTGAACGTTCAGAAGGAGCTCGATGTTTTCGGAGAAATCACTTTTTCTCAACGCATATCGCTCGAAGCCTTAAACAGTTATTTTTTCGAGGTACCTTGACTTCGTAGGACCCTCTACACCCGCAAAGTAATCCGAATACTGAAGGTTAACATCGGGCACGTCTTCGGAAGAAGCTATTTTGAAAGCTTAGTTATCCCCCAACATGGCGGCCGCGCATGACGTAGCAAATTTTTGTCACGTGGTTGAAAACAAAGAATATTCGGGAATTCAGTTCCATAGTTTCGGTGCAGATACTGAAAAAGCGCGTGCACCATAGGAATTGGATTTAATAGGTGGGATGCATAACTGTAAGCGAGTTGATGATCTCAGTGTTCTTGATGGGTGGTATTCTTGTATAATAGGTTCTAAATAACTAGTAGACTGCTCATTTAAGATCTTATAAGTTATAAGTAATACCTTAAAATTAACTCTTGCTTCGATTTGCAGCCAATTGTAGATTCTTTAAAATAGGTGTGATATGGTCAGTGTCTCGTGTTCCGGTTATCATACAAGCAGCGATATTCTGGATCCTCTGTAGTTAATCCGACAATAAGAGGAGTTTTTCAAATCCTTGGCCCATATGATAAATCCAGCTTCAATAAATAAGATTTATCATTAGTGCAATATTCTTTCTTTAATTGAACTAACTCTTTTCTTTTTATTACTTTCTTCTCCTGGTAACTGCTGACTACAGCATGTAAGTATTAGTTTAACGGGTTAACCCACTCGTTGATGAAATGTTGAATGATAACAATTTTGACAATTAAAACCTATTGATTTATGTTTTTATTGTTTCCTTTTTTTTTCTCTTTTCTCTGTTATCAACTTAACTGACCCTGTGACAATAAGGCGGTAAGTAGACATTATTTTTCTTTTAACCCTCTAATGCATTATCGGTTTCATCATTTACATATTAAGTTAATTAAGACGATGTTATTAATCATTCTATTTTTATTCATTTGTTTTTATTTAATCCAAAGTTTATAACTTATTTCATTATTTCGTAAATAAGGTTGTGCTTATTCATCATGGTAAAGTACAATAATAATAAAGTATTATGGTTTGTCTCGCGATATGGTCACTCATGATGTAGATTGCGCCCGTTCGACTGCATCCGGCTAGTCTTCATCAGGCGATAAGGTCCACTGGTTTCGGGTCCTCTTATAAAGCAAGATGCTCCGTTGTGATTGGTTGGTATTCCACAGCTGCGATCATCGCGTTTTAATCCTTGATGTTGGTATATGTATTTACGGTATTTAGACAGTCCAGCCCAGTTCAGCTTGAAGCTGGTTTAAATAGGGCCCTATACATCCCACCATCCCACCCCAGGGGAGGACATCCATCACACAGTAAACTCGTGTGTGGGAAATTAACGCCTCCTACCCCCAACTCTGCAGGAGACGGGACCTCCATTTATTCGTCCCTATCCGAGAAGACTAGGATATCTAACCATTTCTTGATGTTATAGAAAGGTAGCAAATTCTTCTCAATTATTTTAAGACCTTGAGTGTTGGTCCGGCCGGAGCTCGAACCCTCGACCTCCTGCACAACAGTCCAGAGCACTATCCATTGGGCTAACTGGGCGGCGGTCAGATGAGACGCTCTCTCGGCAGTCAGCTGTCGTACGCTTCTCCTGTTGTTGTGTTTCTTGATCGTGGCCATCCACCCTTGAAGAATTTCTATTCCACTGTCTTTATCGATGTTCTAAGGATTAAATTTTTATGTGAATAGCCTCTTTCACCCAGCGAGTTTACCAGTGAGGATCTCGATCAATAAACCTAACCTCATTTGAAAGCGGTTGGTGTCCGGTGACGGCAGTAGGCGTGCTATGAAATTGCGGAGGTTTGGGTACAAGCTAGTCGGATGTCTCGTTCGTGTTCCATTATTCTGTCTTGCATTGGTCTTCCAGTCTCACCGATGTAAACTTTGCCGCATTCACAGGGAATCCTGTAATCTACATCGTCTTGTTTGACCGGATCAACAGCGTCTTTTGCTCTTACCAGCTATGTGATCATATTATGATTTCCGACTTGAAGACAGCGCGTACGCTTTGTTGTTGTAGGCAGCGGCGAAGCTGTTCCAAAAGACCTTTAACATAAAGTAACACTACGGTGGATTTGAAATCGATCGCGGACTCGGAAGCGGCGGTAGATTTTCTGATCTTGGTGACTTTCTACAAGAAAGAAATAGGGTAATGATTAGACGTAAGAGTGGATGAAAAATGTTTCTTTTCCTTAGAGATGACAGAGGGTTTTGTTAGGAGGCGTTCATACGCTCGTGGAGACACTTAACAATACCATGTTTTACTGATTGTGGGTGGTGTGAATCATACGCTAAGTATTATTAGTGTGTGGGCTTCCTGTATACGATGCTGGTGAGGCAGCCATCAGGATCTCTTAAAACTGCGGTGTCGAAGAGTATGTGGATCTTAAAACGAAATCCAGAAGGTCTGCGATTTGAGCAGGTGTTAGCGCCGTGTGTTCTGGGAGACTGGGGTCGTTTTACAGTTTTTGCAATGCGGCTTCTACAGCGGCGTTGGCAGGGACGTTGGTAAAAGGGACTCTACGTCGAAAGACACCATGATCTCGACGTCTGGGAATCGCACCAATCACAGCTGGGGAATGCCAACCAATCACACCGGAGCATCCTGCTTTATAAAAAGACTCGAAGCCAGTGGACCTTATCTCCAGATGAAGAATAGCCGGATGCAGTCGAAACGTCGCGATCCACATCACAAGTGACCATATCGTGAGACAAACGATAATAATTTATTATTATTATTAGTTCATTGTAACAAGTTAGAAAGTGTAAGCGAACTTTTGTAGAGGGGGAAGTGTTGTAGCTAAAATACGGATTGTTTCTTTCGGATACTGCGAGCACAAAACGTTTTCGGCCGTGAGTTTTATTGATATAGTGGTAAACAGCATAACTTCGAGATGGATTTTAATAACAAGGGACATAGTATGTAAAATGTACCTTTTGACTGGGTGGGAGGGTCGGAAGGGAAAAATAATTTGCTCGAGGTCATGCTCGTGCAGAGAGCATGACCTCGAGCAGAGGGTCAAATATTGTCCCGTGTGGTCCTAACAAACTCAGTCAATAAGCCTTTTATCATATGACCACTAGGTGTTGAAGATTTCGAAATCTTTGTCGTAATAGGTAGGATGTACTTGTATACGGAAGAAAGGCGCGCACTGCACACTTGGTAAAACATTCTACAGTAAAAATATTTCTCGTTATTACTGTAGGTCATAATTCATCGAGAATTTTTACTCGTTTTCTCATTTACTATACTTTTATTTGAAGTGCACAATTTCAAATGCGTTATCAGAAAATTTAAAAGCTCCCAATGAGTGCAGGGCTGAAATTATTTTTTCTGGACCGGTCCACGTCAACCCGTCGGCCCTTCACACGTCAGCTTTCACCTTGGCTTATAGGACTGCGCGCAGGGCCGTACAGGTCATATGATAATTAACTTTAAAATTACTTTACCTGCCTTCAGATATGTTTCGTGTCTAATTCAGATAGCGCGTCCACTTTAAAGGGCCTCAATGGGTTTAACTGTCAGCCATCGAATAGCTGAAACTTTAGTCGTCAACCATCAAAAAAGTCACTTCAGTTTCAACTTTCAAACGGTTTTAAGGTCTTTCAGATACTTCCACTCCTGCCGGTTGCCACAAACAGTTCTAAATCTCTAAGACGAATTTTGAGAATGTTATCGTCAGTTGTGGGCTATTGGTTCACTGTTATCAAACATCTTTATTGACGACTTTAGTGCCAGACAATCAAAGAAGTGCGTTCGAATCCTAAAAGGAAGTCACATTGTTATGAAATGCTCAGATAATAAAGTATATGACACGATTTGATATTTACCCAGTAAGTCGGCTAGGTCCAGAGCTGACAAATGACTTACATTAGTGTTATGACATCCATATAACGTATCTCATTAACGGATAAATTAACTTAATGATCAATAATAGAATTTCTCGACGAAACACTCCCCTCCACAAAAAGACATTTGTAAATTATTAAGTCCAAGTTATAAAATTAGTAACAGTACAGAGTTTATATCATTTCAGAAGTCC